>NC_090283.1:22837500-23000000 GCF_037392515.1 Haliotis asinina
GTAAATACTGTTCAAACAAATAAGGTGGTGGTGTGGTCTAGTGGTTAAAGTGTTTGCTCGCCAAGCCGAATACCCAGGTTTGATTACTTACATAGATCTGTACAGTGGATGAATCTCATTTCTGGTGTCCCAAGATAACAATGCTGGAACATTGCTAAAAGTGACGTTAAACCAAATCATCCAATCATCATCCAATCGTCATCCAATCATCATTCAATCAAACAAACATAGCAATACTATAAGAAATCTTTATTCTTCATGAGGTCAACATGCAGAAACAGGGGCCCGCAGATTCAATAACCCAGGTGATCAGACCAGACCCAAAAGGCGGTCAGATTCTGGTATTTTGATAACAGATTGAACTATTCACAGTATTCAGTCGTTTTGTTGTACGGAAATATATATTACTAGTATATATACTACCCAACAAAACTTTACACTCACTTAAAACACTCACTATATGTTATTTATGATATATGTATGGCTAGATTGAAGATGAATTTCTCCACTAGCCAGCTGCGAACCGTACTGCATTAAATTGGTAAAAAAAACTTGTGCAACTACCGTGCATTGGTGTGAAGTTGGCGTTTTTAAGAATTCGTCAATTTTATCGCTTATTGAACTCATGAAACCTTTTCAACTTTACACATTTGTTTTCCAATACCTTACGTTATGTGTAAACAGTACATTGAAACGGTATGGAATATTTTGCAAACTCTACTTGACGTACACATTTGTGAGTCAATACTTTGGATGGGTAGCACTCGTTATACTGTTATATAGTAATGACATTCTTTGATAGTTTACATGTTAATGCTAATGAGTTCATTTGACCCGTGAAGGTCCGTTGTAGAATAAGCCTTCAGCAACCCATGCTTGCCATTATAGGCGACTATTGATTGTCGTAAGAGGCGACTAACGGGATCGGGTGGTCAGGCTCGCTTACTTGGTTGACATGTGTCATCGGTTCCCATCTGTGCAGATCGATGTTCATGTTGTTGATCACTGGATTGTGTGGTCCAGACTCGATTATTTACCGATCGCCGCCATATAGCTGGAATATTGCTGAGTGCTTCGATAAATTAAACTCACTCACTCACACACTAATGAGTTGATTTAATTAATACACTGCGTTTGTGATTGACATTGTAAATCTAAGAGTTTCAGCGCATCGGTATTGTTACTGACATTGTTATAATACGGTGCCCCTTTTCCAGAGTACACAAATATTGTTCAGTGGATATACAAGAATCTGAAATAATGCTTTTGTAAAATTGCCGTGTCAATTTACTTTCAGTGGTAGCTTTGCCAGTTGTTCAAAATTAAATCTTCTATATAATAGCTTCCATCTGAAGCTAACATTGTCTTAGGAATATATTTACCTAAGTACTTGTCATAGGTAATTCTGTAACCTGCGAGATTACCCACGTCTTAATTTGTGCGAATGTAAACAATCGTATTAGTGAATATTTAAAAACTCGGGAACGAATTTGAAAAATGCAACATGATAACACTTTATGTCCCCAAAACAATAGCAATTAAAACAAGCAAGCACATAGTATTGGAGGCGAAGCAAATGCTCCGGTTATTTTACTTGGTCAACCTGGAGCCCTTTGTGGTGGCAAAACAATCAGTATTGATTAATAAACTAATTACAGTGCAAGATAAGGTCACCACAGTTTCCTGTAAATGATTTATTTTTATTTATTTATAAATAACCATACACATATTCATATCTCGGTTTTACGACAGACAAATTAGACTGCCCTATTTATTTCACCCCATATTGAAGTCACACCTTCTATAAGATAAGACATAGTGGTTGTTGATGAACCTGACACGCTTTGCGCCGATGGGCACATGTAATTATCCTTGCGAGTAGTGAACTGATTGATAATGATGCATCTTGATGTAAATTGGTACCTGTTGTCCTATTATCATTTGTACATTATGGCTTCTTGTGACCTTCACTTTGTATTACATAAAGTCATGAACTTTGGATTATGTTTCAGGCTGTAATCCGTTGTCCGATCAAGATTTAATCTTTACAGACCGCATTCAACGATCAGTTGCTGAGTTAAAGAGCAAGGTTTCTTGCAGAAACAGGATCCCATGTTGATTCGTACAGTTGGACAACTCCATTATTCGTCCCCACGTTATGGAATGATATGTTTTTCTTTTGTGGTTTAATGCTTATTGTGAAATTCACTGTTGTACAGTATTTTATATCGTGCTTCACTGTTGTACTGTATTTTATATCGTGCAGGAACTCGAGTCTATTTTTGTATAGTTGGGCCATTGCTGAGTGTAGCGAAAAAGAACACACATACCTATAACAAAATCACACTACGTTTGTATTAAGCTTTTGGTGATATAAATACAGAATTCAGTATCGATTTGTTTCTAATATAAGACAAAATGCTATGGACGTCAACTATTTTTTTTACTGTAAACACAACGTTTCTAGGCTATTCCTTGCCCCTTCATCATGTTAGTTAGAAAACGCAATTCGCCTACATATTATGTATATATATTTTTGCTTAGGCATGAGTTGTAATTAAATAATTCTGTCACAGTTGACTGCCAAAATACATAATGAATCCAAACCAAATCCTGCTAACAGAGAATTGCAATATGCATAGTGTATATGTAGAATCAATACTGACAACACTGCATGGTTCCCGGAGTCTGTAGATTGACAAGTAGCTGACCAAAAGAACGGATCAGTGTTCGGTTTGTAGACCGGGTTACCAAAAATTTATTCAGCTTAACTTGTGGAATATACGTCATGGGAAAAACAGGCGTTTTCATCCTGATTCTATTCCTGCGTGTTTCTAAAAATAGAGTTCCAGCCATTCAAGATTGTGAGAGTGTCAAAATCACGCATGTCATGACGTTTGACAATCGGCTGTTTTCGAGGTGGTTGTTGTGGAAAAAATCATCACTGAACAGAATTGAATGTGCCACCTTCTGCCTCCAAGAGAAAACCTGCGTTAGCTTTCAAATGAAGGAAGGAGAGTCAGTCTGTAAAGGCTATGCCGTCGCCTTCAACGGGGACTCCACAAGTGAATCAGTCCCGGGATATGTGTTGTATGAAACCGAGAAAGGTAATTAATGTGATCAAGTACCTGACCTTGTGTCAGCCTACCGTACATCACTGATATATGTTTGTACAGTGATTAAGATACATGGAATACTGAGTCTCGGCTAAAAACGTAATGATTGGCTACTTACAGTCCGTTGTTGAGTACAATGGAAGCTGTCAAAACCGGCATCTGTCCAGTCAAGCAAATTGTCAACACCGGCATAAAATATCAGTCCTGATTGTGGCTTTTACATTTATCATCAGCCCCACAATCCGACATGTTGTCGTAACTGGATTAATTCTTTAGTCCCCATGAGTGCTGGTTTATACAGCTTCCACTGCACTTCTAACCCCATCAGTGATTCTGAAAAGATGCTAAGATGTGTAAACGTGGGACAGATATGAAAAAGTACACATAATTAAACCATCTTTCAGTATTACACTTCCAAGATTTTCCTTCGTTGTATCCTACGACTACGTTGTACAATGACATATGCACTTTTATATATTCATTTAAAGGTGAGGATTATCCTTCAAAAGGAGAAGTAGAATTTTTTGGGGGCCCCTCAATGCATCCTTACACTGGATGTCGAATTACAAATATATTGAGTCAAACTATAAACTTCACAAATTATAGCAAAAGGTCTTCGCGAACTGATGCTGTCCAGCATCAAAGGTTTTGGTTTGCCTTGAGCACAGATGCCAGACGTGAGTACAATGTGTCAAGCCCATTTCTTGCACCCCACGCCGTGAAATTGCAGTAATATTCCCAAACTCGAAGTGCACTCTGTCTCGTGCACTCATTAGCTTTCTGTCAACTCACTGGAGTTGAGACCCGTGAAGGTCCGGGGTAGAATAGGCCTTCAGCAACCCATGTTTGCCATAAAAGGCGACTATGCTTATCGTAAGAGACTACTAACGGGATGGGGTGGTCAGGCTCGCTGACTTGGTCATGTCATCGGTTCCCATTTGTGCAAATCGATGCTCATGTTGTTGGTCACTGGATTGTGTGGTCCAGACCCACTCACTCACTGGAGTTGAAACGGAGATATTTATAAGCTTTGCCCTCGTAACAACACGGGTTTTTGTTGGTTTTTTTGGAAAAAGTAGATTCGCCAAAATCCGTGAAGCAAAGTAAAAGTTGTTGAAAACCATCAAAGAATTTAAAGCATTTAAATGATATTCAAAACAGTACAAATAGATGCAAAGCACTTACAGTGGAAGACGCGGGCGGTGGGGTATCCTTGTGGTTAAAGCGTTCTCTCGTCACGTCGAAGACCCGGATTCGATTCCTCACATGGGTACAATGTGTCCAACCTATTTTCTGGTGTCCCCTGCCGTGATGCTGTCGGAGTATTGCTAAAGGCGGCGTAAAACTAAACTCACTCACTCACTACAATGGCCGACAACACTAGAGTAGCAACAGATTAATGTCCACTTTGCAGCAACAGTGCACACGGTTACAGAATATGCTTCAGTCGGGTATTGAGGATAAATGCATGATCTTCACACAACCGCTTGTATGACTCTACAGAGGTTTCTAAAATGTTTCATAAAATCCTGGTTTAATCCACCTGGTCTGACGATTGTGGCAGGTTTGATGACACAATACTTTAGTCACCAATGATCTGACGTACGCACGTCAGGTGACGTTTAGTCCAGCATATTCCAAATATCGTCTGAATAGCACTTTCGCTTCCTTGATTAAATGCGTTTGCTAATGTGTCATTGAACATTCGGTTCCGTCCTAGATCATGCATGAGGCGGTAATGGGAGAAGTGAAACCTTCAAATATAGAATCCATCTAAAGAAACCACTCTCTGATTAATATACTCTTCACAAATTGTAGGGCAACTGTACTTTCAATGTACGATTCTCAAAATTTGGAGATGTATGGAACTGAATTAAAGTTGATTCAGTAATAATGGATGTTTTGAGAATGTATCACCACATGGATTTCATTCCAAGCTAAGCTGTTCGTGCAGTTATCCCCTTTGTTAGGTGACTGGAGTATGTTAGTATGACATGAAAACTTCAGGTTTACAATTTTCAGTCAGTAGTGTGTGATTTACCCCTGAAAACCCCCGACCATGAACAGATGCAAGAAAATTATCGGAAACAATGGTCTACAGTGATTTATTAGCCTGTCTGAAAAACGTCAAGATTCATAATGACACCCATGCACGTGTAGGAGGCTCCCAGGTTGTAATTATCAGTAACGTCAGTAATAGACTAATCAGAAAACGACTGTGGTCAAGCTTTCAAAACAAGTCTTTGGACGTTTAGTCAGTGTGTGAGTGAGTTTAGTTTAAAGCCAAACTCAGCTATATTCCAGCATTATGGCGGCGGTCTGTAAATAATCGAGTCTGTACCAGTGATCAGCGACATGAGTATTGATCTGCGCAATTGGGAATCATGTGTCAACCAAGTCAGCGAGTCTGACCATCCGATCCCGTTAGTCGCCTTTTACAACAAACATATTCGCCTTTTATGGCAAGCATGGGTTGATGAAGGCTTATTCTGCCCCGTGACCTTCACGGGTATTAGGACGCCCGCGTTTAAGGTGACTAAGGGTTGTTCCTGACTGGTTCATGCATGTTATCGTGTCCTAATTGGACATGACGTCAGTCAGAGATTTGTCTGGTACAGAATACTTACGCGTCTTTACGTTTTTGTGACACTTCAAGTCAGTGAATGTAAATGGATGTTAATTAACAGATGTAATTCAACCGTTGATTCAGTACAAGATGTCAGAATAGGCGTGAGAACCAACGAATTTACCTTTTGTAATCACCGATACACACACAGACGCACGCACACATGCACACACATTGAACTCTCATCTAGACATTGTTCCAGACGTGCGAATATGTCATCTACTGATGTCCTTTGTTTTAGGGGCTTGTTCATTGTAATGTCTGTCCGGTAATATTTGTTTGTAGAAAAAAAACAATATTCCATCTTCTAACGATTTTGCTTTCAGTGACCTTGTTACAAAACATCAAATCCACTTTGCTTTATGAGACCGTTGTGCCCATGAAGCATAAAGTTGTGCGATAAAGCAGTGTCTATAATGAGTTCTTGTTCTCCTCAGTTGGTTATGTTGGGTTCATGAAGAACTTGTACTTATGTCATACTTGGTAACCTGTAGTATTATTAGTAATATTGATTCCTGCTTGTTAGCTATCGATGAAGACTTCGTTACCTGAAGTCTTCAGACGCTTTATGAAGTAAATGAATGTTTATACCCTACGCAGTGCAAATGGACTCTACGGTAATCTCAGTTTGAATTAGGAGATAAACATCATGTGTTGGCCAATTTCCGGGTGTTATTGAGTATTTGAAGCACGGGAATGCATTTGGAACCGACGGCGTCAGCCGGAGGTTTCAAATGAAATATTCCCGTGCTTCAAATACTCAATAACACCCGGAAATTGGCCAACACATGATGTTTATCGACATTGTAAACAAAAAAGTAAACCAAAGGGGTTTTACTGTCTGCACTGGTTTACATCGAGTATGAGTACAGCAGTAAAGTGTCATCAGCTGCCCGTTTCAGCTGGTTCCCATGGTAGCATTTGGAGTTGCTCATTTGTGACGTCATTCTAACTTTACGTCACAATATGATTTGAATGGCGACACCACTGTTGATGACAAAACAAAACAATTGTTTACGTTTAAGTACGCAATGAATAGTCTTGCAGTTTCCGGGAATCTAACACCATTTGATCATGTTTTTCAACCAATCAGATTACAGAACACAGTGACTTTTGGTTTACAATGGTATTTTTCGTGTTGTTTTCAGCTCGAGGCTTTATTGGATCTTCGTGTCAGAACAACGCAGACTGTTACCTTCCTGACTCCGTCTGTGTCAACTCCGAGTGTATGTGTGACCCCGGACTGGCATTCTCACCTCAACAGAAGTCTTGTGTTTTAAGTATGCATGAGATAATTATCTTTTAATCTGTAAAACTCCAGTTTAAATACTGACCAGGGAATTTATGGAAGAAATGTGCTTTTAATGAATAAAACCATATGGGTCCTCTGAAATATCCAAAAGATTACGATATATCGGAAAATACTTCAAAAGATGCAAAAGATTCATCACTACGGCTATGTAACTCCGTATGGGTAATATGGAGTCAATGTTGTATTTGGAGTTTAGCGTCTGTGTGTTCTTCGATAATTGCGAATGTACTACGTAACTACCAGTCCTTAAGCTCAAGTTAGTTTAAAGTGAAATACTTATAACTGCTTGTGCTATAAAACAACACTCACTTTTGCCAACATTTTGTAAATGCAACAAATGCCAAAAGAACTAATCTTCTATTCTACCTCTGTGTCATGCAACAAATATTTGGTCTGATTTGTTTGCAGCTTGTACAGAGTACGGTCCTCATTTCACTACAATACCTGGCTACTATATAAGGCATAATAACATGCTTACCACCTACGGGGTGACTGAACAACAGTGCGTGAACCTCTGTGCCAACCAAACCAACTTTGTCTGCCGGGCAGCTGATCACGAAACCGATGTCGAGAGATGTGACCTCACTGACCAATCTCTCCTGATTGTTGACAAATCTGACTACATAATAGAAGTGGATCGTACAAGTATTCATTTTTCCAGAGATTGCAAAGCCTGATCCAACAAACTAGACTCGTCATTTTGGAATGTGCCTTTGTAGTCAACAGCAAGTCAGTTGTGACCTCCGCCATATAGCTGGATTATTGCTGATATTGCTGACTGTGGCGTTAGACAAAACTCACTCACTCAGTCACTCGCATTTGTACATTTGATTGGTTTGGCTTACTAAAGGGGAATTTTCATTTCTGGGTAATATTGTCTAGTAAATATACTGATACACTTTATGCAGTACTACTACTGGCTTGTAATACTTACTACTTTAATTCCATTGTGTTCTGAGATTACAATCGGATTCCCTGATCACATTACAATACAAAGCATTATTCTTGATGAGGTCAACAGTGTGGGACCCGAAAGTGCAACAAACAACTTAAGGGTTTTCTCTATACCATATGTCCGTAAATTACAACAGTAGTCATTTGAGGAGAGAATTCTATTGCCATCTTCTTCGTTACGTTTCGTAGTATAGTTACTCATATTTATGGAACTTTAGTTTCATTGATATCAACTTCATCGTCTTCTTCTTCACGACGTCAAAGAATATATAGCCCTGTAATGTTGTGTTCCTCATAATTGAAGTAGTTGATCGCTGCAAAATGGCTAAAAGCGGTGTAAATTCATACTTTCTAACCCACTACTTGAAGACATCGTATTTCAATCAGTGAGTCAATACTCATCGCCCGACAGGTGAATACTAATTGCGTGACGAGTCATTCGAGGAGAGCTTCAGTCCAGCGATTACTTTGTCATCTTGGTTGGTTTAAACAATACATATGGAAGATTAAATAGAAATATTTCATAAAAGCAGACGTGCTAGACGGTCACACGATATCCACCTCAGTCGTTAGTAGTGTCTTTGCCTTTGTACTATGGCTTTCTATTTCTTTACAACAGACATCGTTCATCTTCTTCGGTGACGTTTAGTAAATGCAAACGTAAGTTCGTTGCCAGTATTTCTTACAATCACAGTGACTGAAAGGTTGGTGTAAGCCCAACCAGGATTCATGCAGGTAACGAAAACACTGTCGGCCCCTAGCATGGTGGTCTGCCTTCAGTTATTGGCGACCTATAGCCGATTTTTATATTATTTTGTTTTACGTAAATAAAATATTTTCCCATTTACTACCTATTATTAGGCACCATCTGTGATATTCTGTGTGATTGGTGTTTTAGAGGTTGATGGATAATAGAAACGTATAATACTTTATGGATAACAGCTTCTTTATTTCTATGATGCGACGTTTCGGTATAGCTTTTTATGCCGTTTTCAAGATCACTCCATGAAGTATTATAGCTCTCTACCATCTGTGATATTCTAGATGTTGTACAGTACCTTGAGGAATGATTATTCAACAACGTGTATGTATTGTCTGTGTAATACCTTTTTCGTCACCATGTGGCTGAAATGTTAACTCACTCACTCACTCCAGAGGGACATATACGCACGAATAGTATATTTCCATAATGTATGTCTTAATTTACTGTTCCCCATCTTATGCAGATGAGTTTAAGCCAATTAGTACACTTTGTTTTATACTTGACATTGTATTTTGATGTATACATAACTTGTGATTTTCAATGATTCCATTTATGGCAGATATTGGTAGTGTTTTTTCAGTGACTATTTTAGCGAACGTCAGTACATTTAGGTGGGGGTAGCCTACTGGTAAAGCGCTCGCTGGTCACGCCGAAGACCATTTCTTTCTCTTTTCAATGAAGGACCAGTGTTACCTTGATCTATGAGTACGCTTTAATAAGAAACATATATGCACTCGTTACATCTATGTACAATTTAGGTAGTCATTAAATGATTCCTTTGTTTATGCATACATGTTGTTATGGATGTTTGTTGGGGTTTTTTTATGAATTCAATTCAGTTTTGATAATGTAATGTTATTTTGTCAGCATTGCGTTCTATGGTCACCTACTATGCATAATGTTGTTTCGTGGATTTGCCTCAGTTACGTTTAACATATGTGTCCTTACAATTACCAGTCGTTCGTAACTTCTCTATTGTGATCATTCTGGTAATTGTTCCCTGTACTTTCTTTAATTGTTGAGATTCGGCGGGGTAGCCTAGTGGTAGCAGCGTTGTTTTGTCACGTTCGATTGCCCACACATTTTTAAGGGTGAAACAATGTGTGTGCTTGCCTCTGGAATATTGCTAAAAGTTGCATGAAAAATGTTCGGTCATTTCTTGTTTGATTCTGTAGCGTTAGTGCCATAGAAAAACAGACACAACAAACAAGTGAACATAAATATTCTACTGTCCTACACAACAGGTGTGGTTAATGGTAAAGGACGGATGGAATTTCCAGAACATGTAAAAGACGCTCCATAAAGACCAGTTTGAGAAAAAACATTTTCTTTCGAGTGTATGTTCAGATTCCCCAACACCCTAGTTTATTGAGTACTATATGCATACACGCAAAGTTGAGGGTTTATTAGGAGATAAACATCAAGTGTTGGCCATTTTCCGGGTGTTATTAAGCATTTGAAGTACGGGAATGCATTTGGATCGACGGCGTCAACCGGAGGTTTCAAATGCAATATTCCCGTGCTTCAAATACTCAGTAACACCCGGAAAATGGCAAACACATGATGTTTATCAACATGGTAAACAAAACAGTAATCCAAATGGTTTTACTATCTACACTCGGTTACATCGAGTACGGGTACAGCAGTGAAGTGTCATCAGCTGGCCGTTGCAGCTGGTTCCCATGGTAGCATCTGGAGTTGGTTATTTGTCCTGTTCTTTCAACTCTAACACAAATTATCAATACATAGCAGGTAGAAATGCCTCAAAGACATACTAACGACAGCATACAGGCCTAGCTGAATGTTAATCATGCAAATCTGATATAGCACTAGCCACGAATATGTGTCACTCTGCAAAACATAAGTAGATTGGCATCTTTTCTTTCTTATCTTCATTTGGTCAGCCCATGCAACTGAGAATGGAGATAATACATAATGAAATGTCGTCATGCTCAACTGTAAATGTTACTAATGAAAACATTAGACCAACGCAGTGAGTTTTTTTCAGAATTCATGTCATAAAAGTTCAGATGTTGTTCAACGAAGTACCATTAAAATATTGACACAGTTCACTATTTCTACGAGAAAGGGGTGCAAAGAGAAGGATATCTAGAGAACAGGATAAATCTGTTTTGACACAACAACATTCAACAATGTTATTAAAATTTTCTCCCAAGTGAAGTTACCCCTCGCTGATCCTGCCTATCTTTCCCCTAAATATACTTCTTTAAAGCAACGTTATTCATATGTGTATGTTACCATATGTATATCAGAACAGAAGCTGATACGCAGACGAACAGACACATTGATTAGTATGTACATGACGCAGCTGGGCTGCACAGCCATGGATGTCTATTTGTTGATCTTGTTGTAAGAGGTGACTAACGGGATCGGGTGATTAGTAAGGCTCGCTGATTTGTTCCTAGTTGCGCAGGTGGATGCTCATGTTGTTGATCACTGGATTGTCTGGTCCAGACTCGATTATTTACAGACCGCCGCCATATAGCTGGAATATTGCTGAGTGCGGCGTAAAACGAAACTCACTCACTCACTCCAAGTAGCACACACATTCACGAAAGCATAAAAGCCTTCCATATTCACAAAGGACAGTGCACTACAAAGAACAGTGTACGACAACTGATTGTTAACGTATTAAAACAAATTGTCACACACAGCATTGAAGATAGACAGACAGGCAAGCGGACAGACAGACAGACAGGCAGACAGGCAAGCAGGCAGACAGACAGACAGACAGAGCTGATCGTGTCTTTAAAGATGCCACTTGTTGGATAACTCGCTACACTACCTTCAGTAATATCAAAATACAATACTGAATCCAGAGGAGCTATAGACATATTCATTGATCCAGATGTCAAGTGCGGTTATATGAGTTTCAGCGCAGTCACGAATAAATGGAGGCACCAGTGACTACAAGTGAATCCCATATTTAGCCAAATGTCTCCAACCAGTACACAGAAATCCCATGGATTTAAATTGTAACCCAGCAGTTTTTTACAGTTGTATTAACCACTGGAACAAATGTGTAAATGCTTGTCATTGCTGAGACGACATATAGCCGAAGTTACGAGGTGACATTCACGGCTCTGAACACTGTGTCGGAGTGACCTTTTACCTCATAAAGACTTTGTTTCATCTTTGACACGCTGTCGGCAGGAAGTGTCGGCAGGAAGTGGCCGTGTATCTACATCAAATAGGAACAATATCAGCAATTAAATCTAGCTTTCATAAACCAGTGGTTGATAGAGTGAGTTGATAAGGGTTCTAACTTCACTAAGGGCATATGTTTTATCCTTGACACCCTGTCGTCAAATTTATGACACAAGATGCATTCCTGCATTACAAGTGCAAGTGCTTAGACATCCACAAACAGGGTGTCTGTCTGTCTGCGTGGAGTTCAAACACGAAATGGCCGAAATGTCGACAAAATGGCCGAAAATGTTTCTTTACAGATGGTTTGGAGACTGCGGACACGTTGATGTAGTGCATACGAACTTTACAAACATGCGCTGGTATCATCCAACCACATGTGGCGCAAATATCATATGTATCCATGCATTACAGCAAACACTACCCCTCAGTCCTACCCCTTCAATCCTCACTTTAAAGTTTAATAAATACATTTCGAATTGTCTTAATGACTTATTCCGTAACACTAAAGTGGTAGAGCTCTCAAAATTTCCCAATGCAAGCACAATTACACATTCAAGTTAATGCAATATACCCACTGGATTTAAGTCTAGATACAGTCATTTTTTTTTTGAAAATTGTTTTCAGATTACAAGCTGTGCTACCGAACCACACAAATTGCTCTGATTGAAGCCAGGCGGAGTTATGGCCCTTCCTTTGTGCTTCCCCGATACACTTCTCGTTGTGTTCTTTTGGGAACCTGTTGAAAACTCGGTTTCTGTCACCTATTTAAGATACTTTCATTTCAAATTTCAAACCTGTGGTTGATGGTGTGAGTGAGTGATATATTCTCGTAATGTATATTTTCAGTGTGAATTATGTCCTGTATGCAATGCGGGTGAGTGAGTGAGGATATGGTTATTTCTTGCCCACTGTGTATATCTGGAATAAATGTTTGACAATTTGCATTAACAATCGACATTTATTAAGATAAAAAAAGGCTGAATGAGGTTTCACTCCGCTTTCAGCAATATTCCAGCAATGTCACGGTGGGAGACACCATAAATAGACTTTAGACATTATACCTATGTGTGGAATCGAGACTGGGTTCTCGAACGCCTCTACTGTATGGTAGAAGTCCCTGCTGAAACTGCTAAACAATGAAACGTTGTTGATGAAATATTGTTGTTCTACTAATGGCGTGGTCCACAAATCATGGAAAGGTGGTATAATTGAATCAGTGCCAAAAACTCAGAGTTATGAAGTTAGGTATCATTAGGACATAGAGGATTATGAGTCGTCGTGTTTGTTTACTGTAATTTGTATCTAGGTGATTCATTTCTTTTAAATTACAGTAGCTCTCACTACATACATATACTCTTCAAAGAAATATCCACATAGCAGTGCAAACGGATCAAAGTATTGTTCCATGTTCAAGCGTAAGTATATCAATGCACTGCAAATAACAATGACAACCCACCAACAGATGGACTGACAGGTAGATACATTTGAACAGCCATCAATAAAGTCTGTCTGGCCAGCATGTGAAGGTTGAATGATTGAAGCTGTCGCCCATGTAGACCGTCTTCTTCTTCTTCTGTCTGTTCGTAATCACTATTACTTGTTCCGAAGTTACCTTCAATAAACATGGCATATATTGTCAAACTCTGTGCACTGCTTTATGCAAGCCTGATGTGTTATAGCAGTGTAAGGAGCCAGAACATATTCATTGACACAGATGGAAAGTGCATATAAACGAGTTTCACTGCAGTGACAGAAACACTGAATGGAGAAGACTGTTGCCGATTGTGCCAAATTTTCCCCATGCAACAGATTTAATTGTTACCAATTACTCTCGGTACCACTGTTTGGACCATTAGAACAAATGTGTAAACAGTATTTAACCGATTAGAATACTTATGGAGGAATTTACAGGGTTGCGCTCTCGGCTCTGGACACTGTGCCTGGATTAACTGGCATTCTTTGTACACAGACTAGTTATAACACCACGGAGAACTGTTATATAATCCATACAGCCAGTGGTTGATAGAGAGAGTAAGGGAGGAGGTGGGTCCCCTTAATAATCTGTCCTCAGTAAGTGATCTTTTATCAACATCAAGGAATAACAATATCGTGATCCTCCGCAATCAAGCCTTGCTTTGTCAAACCAGTGGTTGATATTGTGAGCGAGTGAAGAAATTGTCCGTTTGAAAAGGGATTTGTCTTCAGTTACAAACATGTCGTACATGCGTGGCCTTTGTCTTCGCCAAGGAGCAACAGTATCATGATCCTCTGCAATCAAATCTTACTTCGACAAACCAGTGGTTGATAGTGTAAGTGAGATGTTCAGTTATGAAGGGTTTTACTTTCAGTAAGATTGATGTTCACCCATGATGCATGATGTCAGTAAATGGTACTTTTATCAAAGTGTAATAATTTCGCCAAACCCAGTGGTTGATAGAGTGGGTGAGTGAGTGCCGTCTTCACTTCTTAGCGATTCTAAATTTAGTGAGGCTTATATTTTATCCTTGATGCCCTGTTGGAAGTATGTGGTCTTGTATCTCCCTCAAACTGGTCTAACATCGGTAATTAAATCTGTGTTTGAGAAACCAGCGGTTGATAGTGTGAGCCAGTGAGTAGTTCCTTTAATAGGTGGTCTGTCTTAGATTTATTCCTTATATGCGATGCTTATGTAGATGATAGGCTGCGAGTCTAATGCCATCGAACACAAGAATGTAGACTCAGAAGAATGTTGTCTTCTGGTACAAGTGCTAGATGCATTCACCATGTAAAAAATTGTCCACTTAAACCTCTTGTGAATTAACAGTCATTAGTGTGCATGTTTGTGTATTCCTTTTTCTCCAGCTTTTCTATCATTGAGAATATATACTTGAGTAGAACCCCTTTCAGCCTCTTCCCTCAAAATATACAATAACAGTTAGTACTATAATTGCAGAGAACCATTACAACATGCAAATACCGATGTAAATACCATAGAGACGCTTCATTTTTGTTGAGTGAGGCGTTAGTAAAATATATTCAAAATACTCTTCATTGTCCACATGCAGACTCAGGAATGAGAGGAAACACTACAAGTCAGTTCGCACTGTGAAATTCGCCAAACCAGTGGTTGATAGAGTGACTGGCTTTCTACATAAAAAACCTTATACAAATCAGTTTTTTGATAGCAAGACTCAGCTTCTGTAAGCCAGTTGTTGATAGAATGACTCATCTTCTTTAAACCAATGGCTGACAGAATGACTGATCTTCACCACACCAGTGGTTGATAGAATGCCTGAGTTTCTACAAACAAGCAATTGATAAATTGAGTTTTGTTACAAACCATAATGTGTTCATAGGGAACAGACGCCCCAACCACAAAGCTCCATAGTATTAATAGTATTTAGAGGAAATCTGCCGCATACAGTTTATATTATAAACTGGTACTAACTGACAAGTGAGAATGAGAGCATAACATTGGAACAACATGTTTTACGGTGATTGTTATATTGTAAACATGTATTAATGTTTGAGGTGAATAAACCCGTAGCGCACTGGCTTGGAAGGCTGAATGGCGGTATTGCTACCAATGACGTCACACACTGTTGCACATTATTACATTGTTTCGTGGCAAGTGGATAATCTCTCTCCCTCCCTTTCTCTCCCTGTATGTCTTTCTCTCTCTCTCTCTCTCTCTCTCTCTCTCTCTCTCTCTCTCTCTCTCTCTCTCCAAATCAGTGGTGGTTGAGTGAGTTACTGACCTTCGTTAAACTAGTGGTTAATAGAATGAATGAAGTTCAAACTAGGTAGCAAATATCTTTAAAAGTAGAAAACTATTTGGGGCAGTACAATGTAGAAATGGGCTATATAGATCGTCATGAGCTGAAGACGTCTACAAACTCTATATTTCTGTATGCAGATTTTTCTTGTTGCCAGCAGATTCAAAAACAGAATCCACATTGTCAGATGCTTGTTTCATGATATCAAGCATAGCTTAGGTAGTCGTTAACTTACTTCAAAGAAATGTGCAACTCATGATTCCAGAGATGCAGAGCACGTCTACCTACAGAGCTGTGATAAGCAGGAATAGGGAGGAGCCCATGAAATTGTAAAGGGCAACGTCCTTTGGATCCTGTTTAGCATTTGCATATTCAAAACATATAACCAAAACATCAAATATTTGAAAATCAGCAGCAGCTTCTGCTGACAACTACCTCACACATGCTGGTTTATGGACGTGGTTGCAGTTCCTGGAGTTTGTCATATTTGACTAACGAAACCTTGACGTATCGGTACAGGATACCAATATATGTCTGATGATCCACAATGACAAGCATAGTCACCCTTTACGGCAAGTCTGGGTTGCTGAAGGCCTGTTTTACCCCGGGACCTTCACGGGTCGAAAACTGGAACAATTTACTACATGAACGTATGACGATGAAATCAACCAACCAACAAGTCTAAGATGTCTGTATGACTTAAAGAAACGCTGACCATAATCAGTGACCAACTCAGTGAGTGTTTTGCGGAATTTATGTCCTAAAAGTTAAAACCTTGTTGAAAGCACTAACATTAACACACTGTCAAAGTTCATTATATTTACTAGGAAGGGGTGCAAAAAGAGGGATATCTAGAGGACAGGATAAATATATTCTGACATAAAAATATTCAATCATATTTTTTCATCCAAGTGATGTTACCCCACGCTGACCTTGACCTTGCCCATCTGGAAATATCTGTCTGCTGTGGTCCTTATATTTTGTATAAACACATTGATTAAGATAACACAGATCATTAATCACGTTATTTGATAGTAAGGATGGTTGAAAGGACATCGCATAAGTCTGTATTAGCGGTTTTTGTCCTAAACAATAACCTTGTAAAAGACATGTGAGAAATGTGTGTTTCGTTTTGAGGTGAAAGATATTATATCTATATGAGCATACACAGTCACCCAGACAGCGCACGCACAAGCCCAACTGCCGACATACTCTGTAACAGAATCTTCAGTCCAGTCTTCAATAGAGTGAGTGAGTGGGTGGTTGTTTTCCCACCTTATGCCTACTGGTGGAATTGAGTTCAGAAGTAAAAGCATTAAAATATTTGTTTGCAGGAGTTTGTGGGCCGTTCAGGTAAATCCCTTGAGGTGGAACAACAAGTTGGCACTTATACTACTTTCACGACTTTGACAGGTGACAAACTTTAGACTGGAAATATTCAACTCACACATCATGTTCCAGTTTACGTGGAGAACATGGCTTTATACACGTATTTAATCCTTGTAACCGTCCTATATAAATAACTCTCCGTGAAGCCAAGCGGTGTTATACCCCTTGCATTGAGCTTCCGCATACACCTTGCTGTCTTCTTTTGGAAACGTGTTAGATACTGTGAGAGAGTTAGTTATTTGTTCGTTTAATAAGGAGTCGGTCGTCAGTATGATTTATGTCTTTTTCGCGATGAGGGTGAGTGAGTATGGTTTTACGCCGCGTTTAGCAGTATCTCGGCTGGAGACTCCGGAAATGGAGACATTGTGCCCATGTGGCGAATCGAACCCGGGTCTTCGGCCTGACAAGCGAACACTTTAACCACCAGGCTACCCCTACAGCTCCAGATGACAAAGATCGTTAATCAGGAAATTTGATTATCAGTACGGTTGAAAATTCATGTATTAGCGGCGTTCTTACTGAATATACTTCCTTACAGCAACGTTGTTCATATGTGTATGTCACGTGTGTATTAGAACAGAAACTGATGCTCACATCAACACACATGTGCAAAAAGCTGAAGTGCACGATTATGGATGTGTATTTTAAACCTTGTACAAAACTTACAGTACATTACAGTACAGTGTGTAAGCAGGTATCTGACCTTCTTATAAGATGACCCGCACGTACATGTGGAATATACATCATAATATTATGAATACGAGTTTCAGTATCGAAGAAAATATGTAAATTTCAATATGACCCGTTCGTGCAAGAGAACGATAACCATGTAAAAGACATGTCAATAAGGTGTGCTTCGTTTTGAGTTGAACGATATTATATCTATATGAACATACACAGTCACCTGGACAACAGACGATCAACTAAGTCACAAACCTAATTGTCGACATACCTTTGTGGGAGTCCCAACATCACACACACGCCTGCAGTTGGACGATGCATGCTGTTCAAACAAAAGGGGACGTTTTCATTCTTCAGTGGGGTCCCACGGCGAGAGTAAGGACTGCCTAGTGTTTAAACAACTAGCTATGCTGCCACTGAGCGAGTGAGTGAGTGAGTGACTGCTGCTTCTTTCTGTAACAGAAAGGTGCACAAATAATCCAAGGCCGAGTGAGTGAGTGTCATTGTCAACCTGGCCAGCCATGCTATTCGGAGTGCTCCGCTCAACTTGAGAGGATGGGCACTGTGCTTGTCATAGATTTTAATAGCAGATTTGGTCTCTGTTAGATGTGTTAATGTCTATATCGTTACACTATTCAATTAAATTATAAATTCATTGGAATTTGAATGAAAGGAAACAAATATACTGAGAGTGACTTTTCAACCGTCGAAGACCAAAATCGTAGCATTTCAAGACAGAATGGGTCAACTTCCGACGCCGGGCACTGTGCTTGTCATAGATATTCACAGCAGATTTGATCTCTGTTTCATGTGTTAATGTCTATATTGCTACACTATTCAAACAAATTTTAAATTTATTGGAATTTGAATGAAAGAAGCAAAGGTACTGAGCGTAACTTGTCAACCGTCGAAGACCAAAATCGTAGCATTTCAAGACAGAATGGGTCAACTTGAGAGGATGGGCACTGTGCTTGTCATAGATTTTCATACCTGAATTCATTCAGTTTGCATACTTTAGTGTATATATTGCTACACTATGCAAAAAAATTATGAATTTATTCGAATTTGAATGAAAGGAAGCAAATATACTGAGAGTGACCTTTCAACCGTCGAAGACCAAAATCGTAGCATTTCAAGACAGAATGGGTCAACTTGAGAGGCTGGGCACTGTGCTTGTCATAGATGTACATAACAGAAGTCATTGAAATTAGATAGTTTACTGTCTATACTGCTACACTACGCAAAACAATTATGAATTTATTCGAATTTGAATGAAAGGAAGCAAATATACTGAGAGTGACTTTTCAAAAGGCGAAGACGAAAATCGTAGCATTTTTAGACAGAATAGGTCAACTTGACAGGCTGGGCACTGTGCTTGTGATAGATATTCATAACAGAATTCATCGGATTTAAATGGTTTACTGTCTATATTGCTACACTAAGCAAACAAAAATATGAATGTATTGGAATTTGCATGAAAGGAAGCAAATATACTGAGAGTGACTTTTCAACCGTCGAAGACCAAAATCGTAGCATTTCAAGACAGAGTGGGTAAACTTGAGAGGCTGGGCACTGTGCTTGTCATAGGTTTTCATACCAGATTTGATCTATATTAGATGTGTTAATGTCTATATTGCTACACTATCCAACTAAATGATAAATTTAGTGCAATTTTAATGAAAGGACGCAAAAATACTGAGAGTGACTCGTCAACCATCGAGGACCAAAATCGTCGCATTTCAAGACAGAATAGGTTAACTTCCGAGGCTGGGCACTGTGCTTGTCATAGATGTACATAACAGAAGTCATTGAATTTAGATAGTTTACTGTCTATATTGCTACACTATGCAAAACAATTATGAATTTATTCGAATTTGAATGAAAGGAAGCAAATATACTGAGAGTGACTTTTCAAAAGGCGAAGACGAAAATCGTAGCATTTTTAGACAGAGTCGGTCAACTTCCGAGGCTGGGCACTGTGCTTGTCATAGATATTCATAACAGAATTGATTGATTCTATACAGTTTACTGTCCATATTGCTACACTATGCAAAACAATTATGAATTTATTCGAATTTGAATGAAAGGAAGCAAATATACTGAGAGTGACCTTTCAACCGTCGAAGACCAAAATCGTAGCATTTCAAGACAGAATGGGTCAACTTGAGAGGCTGGGCACTGTGCTTGTCATAGGTTTTCATACCAGATTTGATCTATATTAGATGTGTTAATGTCTATATTGCTACACTATCCAACTAAATGATAAATTTAGTGCAATTTTAATGAAAGGAAGCAAAAATACTGAGAGTGACTCTTCAATCATCGAGGACCAAAATCGTCGCATTTCAAGACAGAATGGGTCAACTTGAGAGGCTGGGCACTGTGCTTGTCATAGATGTACATAACAGAAGTCATTGAAATTAGATAGTTTACTGTCTATACTGCTACACTACGCAAAACAATTATGAATTTATTCGAATTTGAATGAAAGGAAGCAAATATACTGAGAGTGACTTTTCAAAAGGCGAAGACGAAAATCGTAGCATTTTTAGACAGAATAGGTCAACTTGACAGGCTGGGCACTGTGCTTGTGATAGATATTCATAACAGAATTCATCGGATTTAAATGGTTTACTGTCTATATTGCTACACTAAGCAAACAAAAATATGAATGTATTGGAATTTGCATGAAAGGAAGCAAATATACTGAGAGTGACTTTTCAACCGTCGAAGACCAAAATCGTAGCATTTCAAGACAGAGTGGGTAAACTTGAGAGGCTGGGCACTGTGCTTGTCATAGGTTTTCATACCAGATTTGATCTATATTAGATGTGTTAATGTCTATATTGCTACACTATCCAACTAAATGATAAATTTAGTGCAATTTTAATGAAAGGACGCAAAAATACTGAGAGTGACTCGTCAACCATCGAGGACCAAAATCGTCGCATTTCAAGACAGAATAGGTTAACTTCCGAGGCTGGGCACTGTGCTTGTCATAGATGTACATAACAGAAGTCATTGAATTTAGATAGTTTACTGTCTATATTGCTACACTATGCAAAACAATTATGAATTTATTCGAATTTGAATGAAAGGAAGCAAATATACTGAGAGTGACTTTTCAAAAGGCGAAGACGAAAATCGTAGCATTTTTAGACAGAGTCGGTCAACTTCCGAGGCTGGGCACTGTGCTTGTCATAGATATTCATAACAGAATTGATTGATTCTATACAGTTTACTGTCCATATTGCTACACTATGCAAAACAATTATGAATTTATTCGAATTTGAATGAAAGGAAGCAAATATACTGAGAGTGACCTTTCAACCGTCGAAGACCAAAATCGTAGCATTTCAAGACAGAATGGGTCAACTTGAGAGGCTGGGCACTGTGCTTGTCATAGGTTTTCATACCAGATTTGATCTATATTAGATGTGTTAATGTCTATATTGCTACACTATCCAACTAAATGATAAATTTAGTGCAATTTTAATGAAAGGAAGCAAAAATACTGAGAGTGACTCTTCAATCATCGAGGACCAAAATCGTCGCATTTCAAGACAGAATAGGTTAACTTCCGAGGCTGGGCACTGTGCTTGTCATAGATGTACATAACAGAAGTCATTGAATTTAGATAGTTTACTGTCTATATTGCTACACTATGCAAAACAATTATGAATTTATTCGAATGTGAATGAAAGGAAGCAAATATACTGAGAGTGACTTTTCAAAAGGCGAAGACGAAAATCGTAGCATTTTTAGACAGAATAGGTCAACTTGACAGGCTGGGCACTGTGCTTGTGATAGATATTCATAACAGAATTCATCGGATTTAAATGTTTTACTGTCTATATTGCTACACTAAGCAAACAAAAATATGAATTTATTCGAATTTGAATGAAAGGGAGCAAATATACTGAGAGTGACTTTTTGCCCATCGAGGACCAAAATCGTCGCATTTCAAGACAGAATAGGTTAACTTGCGAGCCCGGGCACTGTGCTTGTCATAGATATACATAACAGAAGTCATTGAATTTAAATAGTTTACTGTCTATATTGCTACACTATGCAAATACATTATGTATCTATTCGAATTTGAATGAAAGGAAGCAAATATACTGAGAGTGACTTTTCAACCGTCGAAGACCAAAATCGTAGCATTTATACACAGGAATGCATCAACTTGAGAGGCTGGGCACTGTGCTTGTGATAGATATTCATAACAGAAGTCACCGAATTTAAATGGTTTACTGTCTATATTGCTACACTATGCAACAAAATTGTGAATTTATTCGAATTTGAATGAAAGGAAGCAAATATACTGAGAGTGTCTTTTCAACCGTCGAAGACCAAAATCGTAGCATTTCAAGACAGAATAGTTCAAACAGCGAGGCTGGGCACTGTGCTTGTCATAGATATTCATAGCAGAATTCATTGAATTTAGATAGTTTACTGTCTATATTGCTACACTATGCAAAACAATTATGAATTTATTCGAATTTGAATGAAAGGAAGCAAATATACTGAGAGTGACTTTTTGCCCATCGAAGACCAAAATCGTAGCATTTCAAGACAGAATGGGTCAACTTGAGAGGCTGGGCACTGTGCTTGTCATAGGTTTTCATACCAGATTTGATCTATATTAGATGTGTTAATGTCTATATTGCTACACTATCCAACTAAATGATAAATTTAGTGCAATTTTAATGAAAGGAAGCAAAAATACTGAGAGTGACTCTTCAATCATCGAGGACCAAAATCGTCGCATTTCAAGACAGAATAGGTTAACTTCCGAGGCTGGGCACTGTGCTTGTCATAGATATACATAACAGAAGTCATTGAATTTAGATAGTTTACTGTCTATATTGCTACACTATGCAAAACAATTATGAATTTATTCGAATGTGAATGAAAGGAAGCAAATATACTGAGAGTGACTTTTCAAAAGGCGAAGACTAAAATCGTAGCATTTTTAGACAGAATAGGTCAACTTGACAGGCTGGGCACTGTGCTTGTGATAGATATTCATAACAGATTTCATCGGATTTAAATGGTTTACTGTCCATATTGCTACACTATGCAAAACAATTATGAATTTATTCGAATTTGAATGAAAGGAAGCAAATATACTGAGAGTGACCTTTCAACCGTCGAAGACCAAAATCGTAGCATTTCAAGACAGAATGGGTCAACTTGAGAGGCTGGGCACTGTGCTTGTCATAGGTTTTCATACCAGATTTGATCTATATTAGATGTGTTAATGTCTATATTGCTACACTACCCAACTAAATGATAAATTTAGTGCAACTTTAATGAAAGGAAGCAAAAATACTGAGAGTGACTCTTCAATCATCGAGGACCAAAATCGTCGCATTTCAAGACAGAATAGGTTAACTTGCGAGGCTGGGCACTGTGCTTGTGATAGATATTCAAAACAGAATTCATCGAATTTAAATGGTTTACTGTCTATATTGTTACATTAAGCAAAAAAATTATGAATTTATTCGAATTTGAATGAAAGGAAGCAAATATACTGAGAGTGACTTTTTGCCCATCGAAGACCAAAATCGTAGCATTTCAAGACAGAATGGGTCAACTTGAGAGGCTGGGCACTGTGCTTGTCATAGGTTTTCATACCAGATTTGATCTATATTAGATGTGTTAATGTCTATATTGCTACACTATCCAACTAAATGATAAATTTAGTGCAATTTTAATGAAAGGAAGCAAAAATACTGAGAGTGACTCTTCAATCATCGAGGACCAAAATCGTAGCATTTCAAGACAGAATAGGTTAACTTGCGAGGCTGGGCACTGTGCTTGTCATAGATATACATAACAGAAGTCATTGAATTTAGATAGTTTACTGTCTATATTGCTACACTATGCAAAACAATTATGAATTTATTCGAATGTGAATGAAAGGAAGGAAATATACTGAGAGTGACTTTTTAAAAGGCGAAGACGAAAATCGTAGCATTTTTAGACAGAATAGGTCAACTTGACAGGCTGGGCACTGTGCTTGTGATAGATATTCATAACAGAATTCATCGGATTTAAATGGTTTACTGTCTATATTGCTACACTAAGCAAACAAAAATATGAATTTATTTGAATTTGAATGAAAGGAAGCAAATATACTGAGAGTGACTTTTTGCCCATCGAAGACCAAAATCGTAGCATTTTTACACAGGAATGGGTCAACTTGAGAGGCTGGGCACTATGCTTGTGATAGATATTCATAACAGAATTCATCGAATTTAAATGGTTTACTGTCTATATTGCTACACTAAGCAAAAAAATTATGAATTTATTCGAATTTGAATGAAAGGAAGCAAATATACTGAGAGTGACTTTTTGCCCATCGAAGACCAAAATCGTAGCATTTTTACACACGTATGGGTCAACTTGAGAGGCTGGGCACTGTGCTTGTGATAGATATTCATAACAGAATTCATCGAATTTAAATGGTTTACTGTCTATATTGTTACATTAAGAGAAAAAAAATTATGAATTTATTCGAATTTGAATGAAAGGAAGCAAATATACTGAGAGTGACATATTGCCCATCGAGGACCAAAATCGTCGCATTTCAAGACAGAATAGGTTAACTTGCGAGGCCGGGCACTGTGCTTGTCATAGATATACATAACAGAAGTCATTGAATTTAGATAGTTTACTGTCTACATTGCTACACCATGCAAACAAACTATGAATGTATTGGAATTTGCATGAAAGGAAGCAAATATACTGAGAGTGACTTTTCAACCGTCGAAGACCAAAATCGTAGCATTTCAAGACAGAGTGGGTAAACTTGAGAGGCTGGGCACTGTGCTTGTCATAGGTTTTCATACCAGATTTGATCTATATTAGATGTGTTAATGTCTATATTGCTACACTATCCAACTAAATGATAAATTTTTTGCAATTTTAATGAAAGGACGCAAAAATACTGAGAGTGACTCTTCAATCATCGAGGACCAAAATCGTCGCATTTCAAGACAGAATAGGTTAACTTCCGAGGCTGGGCATTGTGCTTGTCATAGATGTACATAACAGAAGTCATTGAATTTAGATAGTTTACTGTCTATATTGCTACACTATGCAAAACAATTATGAATTTATTCGAATTTGAATGAAAGGAAGCAAATATACTGAGAGTGACTTTTTGCCCATCGAAGACCAAAATCGTAGCATTTCAAGACAGAATGGGTCAACTTGAGAGGCTGGGCACTGTGCTTGTCATAGGTTTTCATACCAGATTTGATCTATATTAGATGTGTTAATGTCTATATTGCTACACTATCCAACTAAATGATAAATTTAGTGCAATTTTAATGAAAGGAAGCAAAAATACTGAGAGTGACTCTTCAATCATCGAGGACCAAAATCGTAGCATTTCAAGACAGAATAGGTTAACTTGCGAGGCTGGGCACTGTGCTTGTCATAGATATACATAACAGAAGTCATTGAATTTAGATAGTTTACTGTCTATATTGCTACACTATGCAAAACAATTATGAATTTATTCGAATGTGAATGAAAGGAAGCAAATATACTGAGAGTGACTTTTTAAAAGGCGAAGACGAAAATCGTAGCATTTTTAGACAGAATAGGTCAACTTGACAGGCTGGGCACTGTGCTTGTGATAGATATTCATAACAGAATTCATCGGATTTAAATGGTTTACTGTCTATATTGCTACACTAAGCAAACAAAAATATGAATTTATTGGAATTTGAATGAAAGGAAGCAAATATACTGAGAGTGACTTTTTGCCCATCGAAGACCAAAATCGTAGCATTTTTACACAGGAATGGGTCAACTTGAGAGGCTGGGCACTATGCTTGTGATAGATATTCATAACAGAATTCATCGAATTTAAATGGTTTACTGTCTATATTGCTACACTAAGCAAAAAAATTATGAATTTATTCGAATTTGAATGAAAGGAAGCAAATATACTGAGAGTGACTTTTTGCCCATCGAAGACCAAAATCGTAGCATTTTTACACACGTATGGGTCAACTTGAGAGGCTGGGCACTGTGCTTGTGATAGATATTCATAACAAAATTCATCGAATTTAAATGGTTTACTGTCTATATTGTTACATTAAGCGAAAAAAAATTATGAATTTATTCGAATTTGAATGAAAGGAAGCAAATATACTGAGAGTGACATATTGCCCATCGAGGACCAAAATCGTCGCATTTCAAGACAGAATAGGTTAACTTGCGAGGCCGGGCACTGTGCTTGTCATAGATATACATAACAGAAGTCATTGAATTTAGATAGTTTACTGTCTACATTGCTACACCATGCAAACAAACTATGAATGTATTGGAATTTGCATGAAAGGAAGCAAATATACTGAGAGTGACTTTTCAACCGTCGAAGACCAAAATCGTAGCATTTCAAGACAGAGTGGGTAAACTTGAGAGGCTGGGCACTGTGCTTGTCATAGGTTTTCATACCAGATTTGATCTATATTAGATGTGTTAATGTCTATATTGCTACACTATCCAACTAAATGATAAATTTTTTGCAATTTTAATGAAAGGACGCAAAAATACTGAGAGTGACTCTTCAATCATCGAGGACCAAAATCGTCGCATTTCAAGACAGAATAGGTTAACTTCCGAGGCTGGGCATTGTGCTTGTCATAGATGTACATAACAGAAGTCATTGAATTTAGATAGTTTACTGTCTATATTGCTACACTATGCAAAACAATTATGAATTTATTCGAATTTGAATGAAAGGAAGCAAATATACTGAGAGTGACTTTTCAAAAGGCGAAGACGAAAATCGTAGCATTTTTAGACAGAGTCGGTCAACTTCCGAGGCTGGGCACTGTGCTTGTCATAGATATTCATAACAGAATTGATTGATTCTATACAGTTTACTGTCCATATTGCTACACTATGCAAAACAATTATGAATTTATTCGAATTTGAATGAAAGGAAGCAAATATACTGAGAGTGACCTTTCAACCGTCGAAGACCAAAATCGTAGCATTTCAAGACAGAATGGGTCAACTTGAGAGGCTGGGCACTGTGCTTGTCATAGGTTTTCATACCAGATTTGATCTATATTAGATGTGTTAATGTCTATATTGCTACACTATCCAACTAAATGATAAATTTAGTGCAATTTTAATGAAAGGAAGCAAAAATACTGAGAGTGACTCTTCAATCATCGAGGACCAAAATCGTCGCATTTCAAGACAGAATAGGTTAACTTCCGAGGCTGGGCACTGTGCTTGTCATAGATATACATAACAGAAGTCATTGAATTTAGATAGTTTACTGTCTATATTGCTACACTATGCAAAACAATTATGAATTTATTCGAATGTGAATGAAAGGAAGCAAATATACTGAGAGTGACTTTTCAAAAGGCGAAGACGAAAATCGTAGCATTTTTAGACAGAATAGGTTAACTTGCGAGGCTGGACACTGTGCTTGTGATAGATATTCAAAACAGAATTCATCGAATTTAAATGGTTTACTGTCTATGTTGTTACATTAAGCAAAACAATTATGAATTTATTCGAATGTGAATGAAAGGAAGCAAATATACTGAGAGTGACTTTTCAAAAGGCGAAGACGAAAATCGTAGCATTTTTAGACAGAGTCGGTCAACTTCCGAGGCTGGGCACTGTGCTTGTCATAGATATTCATAACAGAATTGATTGATTCTATACAGTTTACTGTCCATATTGCTACACTATGCAAAACAATTATGAATTTATTCGAATTTGAATGAAAGGAAGCAAATATACTGAGAGTGACCTTTCAACCGTCGAAGACCAAAATCGTACCATTTCAAGACAGAATGGGTCAACTTGAGAGGCTGGGCACTGTGCTTGTCATAGGTTTTCATACCAGATTTGATCTATATTAGATGTGTTAATGTCTATATTGCTACACTATCCAACTAAATGATAAATTTTTTGCAATTTTAATGAAAGGAAGCAAAAATACTGAGAGTGACTCTTCAATCATCGAGGACCAAAATCGTCGCATTTCAAGACAGAATAGGTTAACTTCCGAGGCTGGGCACTGTGCTTGTCATAGATATACATAACAGAAGTCATTGAATTTAGATAGTTTACTGTCTATATTGCTACACTATGCAAAACAATTATGAATTTATTCGAATGTGAATGAAAGGAAGCAAATATACTGAGAGTGACTTTTCAAAAGGCGAAGACGAAAATCGTAGCATTTTTAGACAGAATAGGTTAACTTGCGAGGCTGGGCACTGTGCTTGTGATAGATATTCAAAACAGAATTCATCGAATTTAAATGGTTTACTGTCTATGTTGTTACATTAAGCAAAAAAATTATGAATTTATTCGAATTTGAATGAAAGGAAGCAAATATACTGAGAGTGACTTTTTGCCCATCGAAGACCAAAATCGTAGCATTTCAAGACAGAATGGGTCAACTTGAGAGGCTGGGCACTGTGCTTGTCATAGGTTTTCATACCAGATTTGATCTATATTAGATGTGTTAATGTCTATATTGCTACACTATCCAACTAAATGATAAATTTTTTGCAATTTTAATGAAAGGACGCAAAAATACTGAGAGTGACTCGTCAACCATCGAGGACCAAAATCGTCGCATTTCAAGACAGAATAGGTTAACTTCCGAGGCTGGGCACTGTGCTTGTCATAGATATACATAACAGAAGTCATTGAATTTAGATAGTTTACTGTCTATATTGCTACACTATGCAAAACAATTATGAGTTTATTCGAATGTGAATGAAAGGAAGCAAATATACTGAGAGTGACTTTTTAAAAGGCGAAGACGAAAATCGTAGCATTTTTAGACAGAATAGGTCAACTTGACAGGCTGGGCACTGTGCTTGTGATAGATATTCATAACAGAATTCATCGGATTTAAATGGTTTACTGTCTATATTGCTACACTATGCAAATACATAATGAATATATTCGAATTTGAATGAAAGGAAGCAAATATACTGAGGGTGACTTTTTGCCCATCGAAGACCAAAATCGTAGCATTTTTACACAGGAATGGGTCAACTTGAGAGGCTGGGCACTGTGCTTGTGATAGATATTCAAAAAAGAATTCATCGAATTTAAATGGTTTACTGTCTATATTGTTACATTAAGCAAAAAAATTATGAATTTATTCGAATTTGAATGAAAGGAAGCAAATATACTGAGAGTGACTTTTTGCCCATCGAAGACCAAAATCGTAGCATTTCAAGACAGAATGGGTCAACTTGAGAGGCTGGGCACTGTGCTTGTCATAGGTTTTCATACCAGATTTGATCTATATTAGATGTGTTAATGTCTATATTGCTACACTATCCAACTAAATGATAAATTTAGTGCAATTTTAATGAAAGGAAGCAAAAATACTGAGAGTGACTCTTCAATCATCGAGGACCAAAATCGTAGCATTTCAAGACAGAATAGGTTAACTTGCGAGGCTGGGCACTGTGCTTGTCATAGATATACATAACAGAAGTCATTGAATTTAGATAGTTTACTGTCTATATTGCTACACTATGCAAAACAATTGTGAGTTTATTCGAATGTGAATGAAAGGAAGCAAATATACTGAGAGTGACTTTTTAAAAGGCGAAGACGAAAATCGTAGCATTTTTAGACAGAATAGGTCAACTTGACAGGCTGGGCACTGTGCTTGTGATAGATATTCATAACAGAATTCATCGGATTTAAATGGTTTACTGTCTATATTGCTACACTAAGCAAACAAAAATATGAATTTATTCGAATTTGAATGAAAGGGAGCAAATATACTGAGAGTGACTTTTTGCCCATCGAGGACCAAAATCGTAGCATTTCAAGACAGAATAGGTTAACTTGCGAGCCCGGGCACTGTGCTTGTCATAGATATACATAACAGAAGTCATTGAATTTAAATAGTTTACTGTCTATATTGCTACACTATGCAAAAAAATTATGTATCTATTCGAATTTGAATGAAAGGAAGCAAATATACTGAGAGTGACTTTTCAACCGTCGAAGACCAAAATCGTAGCATTTTTACACAGGAATGGGTCAACATGAGAGGCTGGGCACTATGCTTGTGATAGATATTCATAACAGAATTCATCGAATTTAAATGGTTTACTGTCTATATTGCTACACTAAGCAAACAAATTATGAATTTATTCGAATTTGAATGAAAGGAAGCAAATATACTGAGAGTGACTTTTTGCCCATCGAAGACCAAAATCGTAGCATTTCAAGACAGAATGGGTAAACTTGAAAGGCTGGGCACTGTGCTTGTCATAGGTTTTCATACCAGATTTGATCTATATTAGATGTGTTAATGTCTATATTGCTACACTATCCAACTAAATGATAAATTTAGTGCAATTTTAATGAAAGGAAGCAAAAATACTGAGAGTGACTCGTCAACCATCGAGGACCAAAATCGTCGCATTTCAAGACAGAATAGGTTAACTTGCGAGGCTGGGCACTGTGCTTGTCATAGATATACATAACAGAAGTCATTGAATTTAGATAGTTTACTGTCTATATTGCTACACTATGCAAAACAATTATGAATTTATTCGAATGTGAATGAAAGGAAGCAAATATACTGAGAGTGACTTTTCAAAAGGCGAAGACGAAAATCGTAGCATTTTTAGACAGAATAGGTCAACTTGACAGGCTGGGCACTGTGCTTGTGATAGATATTCATAACAGAATTCATCGAATTTAAACGGTTTTCTGTCTATATTGCTACACTAAGCAAAAAAAATTATGAATTTATTCGAATTTGAATGAAAGGGAGCAAATATACTGAGAGTGACTTTTTGCCCATCGAGGACCAAAATCGTCGCATTTCAAGACAGAATGGGTTAACTTGCGAGGCCGGGCACTGTGCTTGTCATAGATAAACATAACAGAAGTCATTGAATTTAAATAGTTTACTGTCTATATTGCTACACTATGCAAATACATTATGTATCTCTTCGAATTTGAATGAAAGGAAGCAAATATACTGAGAGTGACTTTTCAACCGTCGAAGACCAAATTCGTAGCATTTATACACAGGAATGCGTCAACCTGAGAGGCTGGGCACTGTGCTTGTGATAGATATTCATAACAGAATTCATCGAATTTAAATGGTTTACTGTCTATATTGCTACACTATGCAAAAAAATTATGAATTTATTCGAATTTGAATGAAAGGAAGCAAATATACTGAGAGTGACTTTTCAAACGTCGAAGACCAAAATCGTAGCATTTCAAGACAGAATAGTTCAAACAGCGAGGCTGGGCACTGTGCTTGTCATAGATATTCATAGCAGAATTCATTGAATTTAGATAGTTTACTGTCTATATTGCTACACTATGCAAATACATAATGAATATATTCGAATTTGAATGAAAGGAAGCAAATATACTGAGGGTGACTTTTTGCCCATCGAAGACCAAAATCGTAGCATTTTTACACAGGAATGGGTCAACATGAGAGGCTGGGCACTATGCTTGTGATAGATATTCATAACAGAATTCATCGAATTTAAATGGTTTACTGTCTATATTGTTACACTAAGCAAACAAATTATGAATTTATTCGAATTTGAATGAAAGGAAGCAAATATACTGAGAGTGACTTTTTGCCCATCGAAGACCAAAATCGTAGCATTTCAAGACAGAATGGGTAAACTTGAAAGGCTGGGCACTGTGCTTGTCATAGGTTTTCATACCAGATTTGATCTATATTAGATGTGTTAATGTCTATATTGCTACACTATCCAACTAAATGATAAATTTAGTGCAATTTTAATGAAAGGAAGCAAAAATACTGAGAGTGACTCGTCAACCATCGAGGACCAAAATCGTCGCATTTCAAGACAGAATAGGTTAACTTGCGAGGCTGGGCACTGTGCTTGTCATAGATATACATAACAGAAGTCATTGAATTTAGATAGTTTACTGTCTATATTGCTACACTATGCAAAACAATTATGAATTTATTCGAATGTGAATGAAAGGAAGCAAATATACTGAGAGTGACTTTTCAAAAGGCGAAGACGAAAATCGTAGCATTTTTAGACAGAATAGGTCAACTTGACAGGCTGGGCACTGTGCTTGTGATAGATATTCATAACAGAATTCATCGAATTTAAACGGTTTACTGTCTATATTGCTACACTAAGCAAAAAAAATTATGAATTTATTCGAATTTGAATGAAAGGGAGCAAATATACTGAGAGTGACTTTTTGCCCATCGAGGACCAAAATCGTCGCATTTCAAGACAGAATGGGTTAACTTGCGAGGCCGGGACCTGTGCTTGTCATAGATAAACATAACAGAAGTCATTGAATTTAAATAGTTTACTGTCTATATTGCTACACTATGCAAATACATTATGTATCTCTTCGAATTTGAATGAAAGGAAGCAAATATACTGAGAGTGACTTTTCAACCGTCGAAGACCAAATTCGTAGCATTTATACACAGGAATGCGTCAACCTGAGAGGCTGGGCACTGTGCTTGTGATAGATATTCATAACAGAATTCATCGAATTTAAATGGTTTACTGTCTATATTGCTACACTATGCAAAAAAATTATGAATTTATTCGAATTTGAATGAAAGGAAGCAAATATACTGAGAGTGACTTTTCAAACGTCGAAGACCAAAATCGTAGCATTTCAAGACAGAATAGGTCAAATAGCGAGGCTGGGCACTGTGCTTGTCATAGATATTCATAGCAGAATTCATTGAATTTAGACAGTTTACTGTCTATATTGCTACACTATGCAAATACATAATGAATATATTCGAATTTGAATGAAAGGAAGCAAATATACTGAGAGTGACTTTGCAACCGTCGAAGACCAAAATCGTAGCATTTTTACACAGGAATGGGTCAACTCGACAGGCTGGGCACTGTGCTTGTCATAGATATACATAACAGAAGTCATTGAATTTAGATAGTTTACTGTCTATATTGCTACACTATGCAAAACAATTATGAATTTATTGGAATTTGAATGAAAAGAAGCAAATATACTGAGAGTAACTTTTTAAAAGGCGAAGACGAAAATCGTAGCATTTTTAGACAGAATAGGTCAACTTGACAGGCTGGGCACTGTGCTTGTGATAGATATTCATAACAGAATTCATCGGATTTAAATGGTTTACTGTCTATATTGCTACACTAAGCAAACAAAAATATGAATTTATTCGAATTTGAATGAAAGGGAGCAAATATACTGAGAGTGACTTTTTGCCCATCGAGGACCAAAATCGTCGCATTTCAAGACAGAATAGGTTAACTTGCGAGCCCGGGCACTGTGCTTGTCATAGATATACATAACAGAAGTCATTGAATTTAAATAGTTTACTGTCTATATTGCTACACTATGCAAAAAAATTATGTATCTATTCGAATTTGAATGAAAGGAAGCAAATATACTGACAGTGACTTTTCAACCGTCGAAGACGAAAATCGTAGCATTTATACACAGGAATGCATCAACTTGAGAGGCTGGGCACTGTGCTTGTGATAGACATTCATAACAGAATTCATCGAATTTAAATGGCTAACTGTCTATATTGCTACACTATGCAAAAAAATTATGAATTTATTCGAATTTGAATGAAAGGAAGCAAATATACTGAGAGTGACTTTTTGCCCATCGAAGACCAAAATCGTAGCATTTTCACACACGTATGGGTCAACTTGAGAGGCTGGGCACTGTGCTTGTGATAGACATTCATAACAGAATTCATCGAATTTAAATGGCTATCTGTCTATATTGCTACACTATGCAAAAAAATTATGAATTTATTCGAATTTGAATGAAAGGGAGCAAATATACTGACAGTGACTTTTCAAACATCGAAGACCAAAATCGTAGCATTTCAAGACAGAATAGGTCAAATAGCGAGGCTGGGCACTGTGCTTGTCATAGATATTCATAACAGAAGTCATTGAATTAAGATAGTTTACTGTCTATATTGCTACACTATGCAAATACATTATGAATATATTCGAAATTGAATAAAAGGAAGCAAATATACTGAGAGTGACTTTTCAACCGTCGAAGACCAAAATCGTAGCATTTTTACACAGGAATGGGTCAACTTCAGAGGCTGGGCACTGTGCTTGTCATAGATATTCATAGCAGAATTCATTGAATTTAGATGGTTTACTGTCTATATTGCTACACTATGCAAATACATAATGAATATATTCGAATTTGAATGAAAGGAAGCAAATATACTGAGGGTGACTTTTTGCCCATCGAAGACCAAAATCGTAGCATTTTTACACAGGAATGGGTCAACTTGAGATCCTGGGCACTGTGCTTGTGATAGATATTCAAAACAGAATTCATCGAATTTAAATGGTTTACTGTCTATATTGTTACATTAAGCAAAAAAATTATGAATTTATTCGAATTTGAATGAAAGGAAGCAAATATACTGAGAGTGACTTTTTGCCCATCGAACACCAAAATCGTAGCATTTCAAGACAGAATGGGTCAACTTGAGAGGCTGGGCACTGTGCTTGTCATAGGTTTTCATACCAGATTTGATCTATATTAGATGTGTTAATGTCTATATTGCTACACTATCCAACTAAATGATAAATTTAGTGCAATTTTAATGAAAGGAAGCAAAAATACTGAGAGTGACTCTTCAATCATCGAGGACCAAAATCGTCGCATTTCAAGACAGAATAGGTTAACTTGCGAGGCTGGGCACTGTGCTTGTCATAGATATACATAACAGAAGTCATTGAATTTAGATAGTTTACTGTCTATATTGCTACACTATGCAAAACAACTATGAATTTATTCGAATTTGAATGAAAGGAAGCAAATATACTGAGAGTGACTTTTCAAAAGGCGAAGACGAAAATCGTAGCATTTTTAGACAGAATAGGTCAACTTGACAGGCTGGGCACTGTGCTTGTGATAGATATTCATAACAGAATTCATCGAATTTAAACGGTTTACTGTCTATATTGCTACACTAAGCAAAAAAAATTATGAATTTATTCGAATTTGAATGAAAGGGAGCAAATATACTGAGAGTGACTTTTTGCCCATCGAGGACCAAAATCGTCGCATTTCAAGACAGAATGGGTTAACTTGCGAGGCCGGGACCTGTGCTTGTCATAGATAAACATAACAGAAGTCATTGAATTTAAATAGTTTACTGTCTATATTGCTACACTATGCAAATACATTATGTATCTCTTCGAATTTGAATGAAAGGAAGCAAATATACTGAGAGTGACTTTTCAACCGTCGAAGACCAAATTCGTAGCATTTATACACAGGAATGCGTCAACTTGAGAGGCTGGGCACTGTGCTTGTGATAGATATTCATAACAGAATTCACCGAATTTAAATGGTTTACTGTCTATATTGCTACACTATGCAAAAAAATTATGAATTTATTCGAATTTGAATGAAAGGAAGCAAATATACTGAGAGTGACTTTTTGCCCATCGAAGACCAAAATCGTAGCATTTCAAGACAGAATGGGTCAACTTGAGAGGCTGGGCACTGTGCTTGTCATAGGTTTTCATACCAGATTTGATCTATATTAGATGTGTTAATGTCTATATTGCTACACTATCCAACTAAATGATAAATTTAGTGCAATTTTAATGAAAGGAAGCAAAAATACTGAGAGTGACTCTTCAATCATCGAGGACCAAAATCGTCGCATTTCAAGACAGAATAGGTTAACTTGCGAGGCTGGGCACTGTGCTTGTCATAGATATACATAACAGAAGTCATTGAATTTAGATAGTTTACTGTCTATATTGCTACACTATGCAAAACAATTGTGAGTTTATTCGAATGTGAATGAAAGGAAGCAAATATACTGAGAGTGACTTTTTAAAAGGCGAAGACGAAAATCGTAGCATTTTTAGACAGAATAGGTCAACTTGACAGGCTGGGCACTGTGCTTGTGATAGATATTCATAACAGAATTCATCGGATTTAAATGGTTTACTGTCTATATTGCTACACTAAGCAAACAAAAATATGAATTTATTCGAATTTGAATGAAAGGGAGCAAATATACTGAGAGTGACTTTTTGCCCATCGAGGACCAAAATCGTCGCATTTCAAGACAGAATAGGTTAACTTGCGAGCCCGGGCACTGTGCTTGTCATAGATATACATAACAGAAGTCATTGAATTTAAATAGTTTACTGTCTATATTGCTACACTATGCAAAAAAATTATGTATCTATTCGAATTTGAATGAAAGGAAGCAAATATACTGACAGTGACTTTTCAACCGTCGAAGACCAAAATCGTAGCATTTATACACAGGAATGCATCAACTTGAGAGGCTGGGCACTGTGCTTGTGATAGACATTCATAACAGAATTCATCGAATTTATATGGCTAACTGTCTATATTGCTACACTATGCAAAAAAATTATGAATTTATTCGAATTTGAATGAAAGGAAGCAAATATACTGAGAGTGACTTTTTGCCCATCGAAGACCAAAATCGTAGCATTTTTACACACGTATGGGTCAACTTGAGAGGCTGGGCACTGTGCTTGTGATAGATATTCATAACAGAATTCATCGAATTTAAATGGCTATCTGTCTATATTGCTACACTATGCAAAAAAATTATGAATTTATTCGAATTTGAATGAAAGGGAGCAAATATACTGACAGTGACTTTTCAAACATCGAAGACCAAAATCGTAGCATTTCAAGACAGAATAGGTCAAATAGCGAGGCTGGGCACTGTGCTTGTCATAGATATTCATAACAGAAGTCATTGAATTAAGATAGTTTACTGTCTATATTGCTACACTATGCAAATACATTATGAATATATTCGAAATTGAATAAAAGGAAGCAAATATACTGAGAGTGACTTTTCAACCGTCGAAGACCAAAATCGTAGCATTTTTACACAGGAATGGGTCAACTTCAGAGGCTGGGCACTGTGCTTGTCATAGATATTCATAGCAGAATTCATTGAATTTAGATGGTTTACTGTCTATATTGCTACACTATGCAAATACATAATGAATATATTCGAATTTGAATGAAAGGAAGCAAATATACTGAGGGTGACTTTTTGCCCATCGAAGACCAAAATCGTAGCATTTTTACACAGGAATGGGTCAACTTGAGATCCTGGGCACTGTGCTTGTGATAGATATTCAAAACAGAATTCATCGAATTTAAATGGTTTACTGTCTATATTGTTACATTAAGCAAAAAAATTATGAATTTATTCGAATTTGAATGAAAGGAAGCAAATATACTGAGAGTGACTTTTTGCCCATCGAACACCAAAATCGTAGCATTTCAAGACAGAATGGGTCAACTTGAGAGGCTGGGCACTGTGCTTGTCATAGGTTTTCATACCAGATTTGATCTATATTAGATGTGTTAATGTCTATATTGCTACACTATCCAACTAAATGATAAATTTAGTGCAATTTTAATGAAAGGAAGCAAAAATACTGAGAGTGACTCTTCAATCATCGAGGACCAAAATCGTCGCATTTCAAGACAGAATAGGTTAACTTGCGAGGCTGGGCACTGTGCTTGTCATAGATATACATAACAGAAGTCATTGAATTTAGATAGTTTACTGTCTATATTGCTACACTATGCAAAACAATTATGAGTTTATTCGAATGTGAATGAAAGGAAGCAAATATACTGAGAGTGACTTTTTAAAAGGCGAAGACGAAAATCGTAGCATTTTTAGACAGAATAGGTCAACTTGACAGGCTGGGCACTGTGCTTGTGATAGATATTCATAACAGAATTCATCGGATTTAAATGGTTTACTGTCTATATTGCTACACTAAGCAAACAAAAATATGAATTTATTCGAATTTGAATGAAAGGGAGCAAATATACTGAGAGTGACTTTTTGCCCATCGAGGACCAAAATCGTCGCATTTCAAGACAGAATAGGTTAACTTGCGAGCCCGGGCACTGTGCTTGTCATAGATATACATAACAGAAGTCATTGAATTTAGATAGTTTACTGTCTATATTGCTACACTATGCAAATACATTATGAATATGTTCGAATTTGAGTGAAAGGAAGCAAATATACTGAGAGTGACTTTTCAACCATCGAGGACCAAAATCGTCGCATTTCAAGACAGAATAGGTTAACTTGCGAGGCTGGGCACTGTGCTTGTCATAGATATACATAACAGAAGTCATTGAATTTAGATAGTTTACTGTCTATATTGCTACACTATGCAAAACAACTATGAATTTATTTGAATTTGAATGAAAGGAAGCAAATATACTGAGAGTGACTTTTCAAAAGGCGAAGACGAAAATCGTAGCATTTTTAGACAGAATAGGTCAACTTGACAGGCTGGGCACTGTGCTTGTGATAGATATTCATAACAGAATTCATCGAATTTAAACGGTTTACTGTCTATATTGCTACACTAAGCAAAAAAAATTATGAATTTATTCGAATTTGAATGAAAGGGAGCAAATATACTGAGAGTGACTTTTTGCCCATCGAGGACCAAAATCGTCGCATTTCAAGACAGAATGGGTTAACTTGCGAGGCCGGGACCTGTGCTTGTCATAGATAAACATAACAGAAGTCATTGAATTTAAATAGTTTACTGTCTATATTGCTACACTATGCAAATACATTATGTATCTCTTCGAATTTGAATGAAAGGAAGCAAATATACTGAGAGTGACTTTTCAACCGTCGAAGACCAAAATCGTAGCATTTATACACAGGAATGCGTCAACTTGAGAGGCTGGGCACTGTGCTTGTGATAGATATTCATAACAGAATTCACCGAATTTAAATGGTTTACTGTCTATATTGCTACACTATGCAAAAAAATTATGAATTTATTCGAATTTGAATGAAAGGAAGCAAATATACTGAGAGTGACTTTTCAAACGTCGAAGACCAAAATCGTAGCATTTCAAGACAGAATAGGTCAAATAGCGAGGCTGGGCACTGTGCTTGTCATAGATATTCATAGCAGAATTCATTGAATTTAGACAGTTTACTGTCTATATTGCTACACTATGCAAATACATAATGAATATATTCGAATTTGAATGAAAGGAAGCAAATATACTGAGAGTGACTTTGCAACCGTCGAAGACCAAAATCGTAGCATTTTTACACAGGAATGGGTCAACTCGACAGGCTGGGCACTGTGCTTGTCATAGATATACATAACAGAAGTCATTGAATTTAGATAGTTTACTGTCTATATTGCTACACGATGCAAAACAATTATGAATTTATTGGAATTTGAATGAAAGGAAGCAAATATACTGAGAGTAACTTTTCAACCGTCGAAGGCCAAAATCGTAGCATTTTAGGCAGAATAGGTCAACTTCCGTGGCTGGGCACTGTACTTGTCATAGATATACATAACAGAATTGATTGATTTTAGACAGTTTACTGTCTATATTGCTACACTATGCAAATACATTATGAATATATTCGAATTTGAATGAAAGGAAGCAAATATACTGAGAGTGACTTTTCAACCGTCGAAGACCAAAATTGTAGCATTTCAAGGCAGAATGGGTCAACTTGAGAGTCTGGGCACTGTGCTTGTCATAGATTTTTACACCAGAATTCATTCAGTTTAGATACTTTACTGTTTATATTACTGCACAATGCAAATAAACTCTAATTTGATTAGAATTTGAATGAAAGGAAGCAAATAAACTAAGAGAGATTTTTCGCCCATCCAAGACCAAATCGTAGCATTTCAAGACAGAATCGGTCGACTTGAGAGGATGGGCACTGTGCTTGTCATACGTTTTCATAGCAGATTCGATCTATATTAGATGTGTTAATGTCTATATTGTTACACTATTCAATTAAATTTTATAAACTTATTGCAATTTGAATGAAAGGAAACAAATATACTGGGAGTGACTTTTCAACCGTCGAAGACCAAAATCGTAGCATTTCAAGACAGAATTGGTCAACTAGTGAGGCCGGGCACTGTGCTTGTCATAGATATTCATAACAGAATTCATTGAATTTAGATGGTTTACTGTCTATGTTGCTACAGTAAGCAAATAAGTTATGAATTTATTGGAATTTGAATGAAAGGAAGCAAATATACTGAGAGAGACTTTTTGGTCATCGAGGACCAGAATCGTCGCATTTTTAGACAGAATAGGTCAACTAGCGAGGCCGGGCACTGTGCTTATCATAGATATTCATAACAGAATTCGTTGAATTTAGATGGTTTACTGTCTGTATTGCTACACTATGCAAATAAATTATGAATTTATTGTAATTTGAATGAAAGGAAGGAGGATTTGCTGCAAGATAATTAGCACATGCCTAAAGAAACCACCTCTGTTCAAACAGACTGTACACTGTCCAGATACGTGGCGTTAAGGGTAGATTTGTATAGCTTCCAGTTAATGCTGTAGAAATGGTCGAGTGGTCAAACAGACAACAGTGTGTATATACATGCTGCCAGGCATAAATTTTGTGTAGCTTTTAGTTTGTACTGTAGAGGTGGTCAAGTGGTCATATGGACTGTACAGTGTTTAGATACATGCTAACAGGGGTAGATTTTGAGTAACTTCCAGCTGGTAGTGTAGAAATGGTCAAGTGGTCAAATAGACTATACAGTGTCCAGACACATGAGACTTTGGGTAGATTTTGTAAAGCTTCCAGTTACTGCTGTTGAAATGGTCAAGTGTTCAAGTAGACTGTACACTTGCCAACCTGCTGACCATCTGTAAAGTGCCCTTTTCGTTGAAATTTCGTTGAGATTTCGTTGAAATTTCTTAAACAATTTGAACCTCTACATAGATCCTCTCGTAACCTGTATTGAGAAATCTGTTCGGCTTGGATTGATCTGATATTTGTGTCATTTATGGATGGATGGCATCGCTATAGGAGTAAAAAGTTTGGATGTTCAACCTCAGAGTCTTGACAACCTGCCAACCATCTGTAAAGTGTTTTTCTTTTTTCCATTCCAATATATTACAGTTAATGCGTATAATCAGTAAAAATGTAAATTTGTCATTAATTCATATTTATTGAAATTTTATAATGATACCCGTGATGATCTGATAGCAATGGCAATGTTTAGCTCATTGCACCCAACAGGCACCATGGCTGTATACTCCCCAGGGACCTGACAACTTTCAGATAGTAGAATGGTCTTCGATGACCGACTATACAAATGTACGTTGTGCTGTGAGCAGGCATTGTGCCTGGATATGGCTGCTATATAAGCTGACTATTCCTATTCCTAGTCCTAGTCCTAGTCCTATTCCCCATTACTATTACATGGGACATCTGACGTGTATTGACAGTGACGTTTCTCGCAGAGCTGTAGTTCAAAGTGAGCCAGATACTGGTGGCCATGGTTTGGCTTGATGTTGCTGTGCTGATAGTAACAGGTGTTAAACAAGCAGGTATAAGTGTTTCACAGCTCAAGTTCCCTGTAACTCCGCGTGCCATTCCAGCTTAGACTGTAAAATTAAAAATTAAGAATGAAGATTTATGGATATCAACTTCTTTATATGAGAACACAACGTTTCGGAATTAATGCTTACTCCTTCATCAGGTGATATCCATAAATCTTCATTCTTATGCATTTCACTTCTAAATGCCCTTCAAAGACTTAAATTAAAAATTGATGTGCTGAATGTAACTGACCAGGCCCTTTAGTTATCAGCAAGATATTAATGAAGTTATCAAGCAAACATTCCTTTGTATATGATGTTTTATTCTTGAGCAGATACTAATTTCAGTAAGTATGTGTACAGAATCAGTGTACGCCTACCACATGCGTTTAATTGACTATTTGCAGGACCTCATCCCGAAAAGCTGGTGTGTCGTGATTGTTTTCTTGCTCATACCTCTAGCCAAGAGGAAAGCGTTACTATCCCGAAGGCATTCCTCTTACTTCTCCCTCATATCACTTACGACCTTTGCTGGGAACTCCGACTGTATGTCTACTGAAGAAGAACAAGCATACGGTATTGCTCTTTTGTTTAAAAGATTAATGTAGGAGTTTAAAAATCATTCCATTATAATTAATTCTTTTTAATATTAAAACCGGATTGTACTAGATAGTTTCTCAATTATGATTTAATCTGGCAGTCACAATATTTGCAGTTGTACGACACGCGGTCCTCCTGAATCGCCAGAGTCCACTTGTATTGTAACTCATTTAACCGCATTGTTTCGTCTGTTTGAATGAACATGTAAAAGCTCCTTACAATGGTACGAGGATCTGAGTTTGCATGAAAATTCGTCTGAAACTTTGAAGCTGATGAAAGTAATCCTCAACTGACTGGCACAAATGAAGACACAGAGAAATAGACTGAGCGTCCAAAACTGGAAAATAGTTTTAAATCTTCAAAGTAAAACTTCAATAAATATCGGTGTCTCAATTACGATAAAACCACTGTGCTTTCCGCCTGTACTTTGTACTGCACAATGCGTACATGTTGCTCAGACACGCTTGGTGAATGGGTAGATCAGTTATGAAAAGGGAAATGTAAGGTACTTGAATTTTAGTCATATCTCTTCATTCAAAGCACAAAGATTTAACAATAGATACTGCTTGGGCTACTTAGAATATTGGCTTGCGTTCCGAATCAAGGTATCGAACCAAAAAACGATCTGATTATTATTGCCCTGATAACCCAAGCTGCCTCTTATGTTAGAGAGTTATAATCACACTTCTCTATCCCACCGGGTACCCATACTCTGTAGGGTAACATGGTTTAAATGAGATAGGTAAGTTCTTTACTCTTGGGCTTTGGTTTTGGGGCAGTTATATCATCTTACAAAGATATTGGAACTTGACCATTAGGAAAAGAAAATGAGAAAGGCTTCAGCTATGAATCTGTACACAGTTCATTGTAAAGGTTTCGCCAGGGATCGGATTTGATAGAGTGTCACCGTGTCTTTGTTTTACGGCGGATAGGGCTTGTTACAATATACAAATACTTGTTCATATTTTGCATTGTCTCCAATATCAATATTTAGCTTTGTACGACTGGAGTACGAGGAAGGTCAGAAGCATTTGTACACGGGGCCGATTCTATTAATATGATTCTTGATAACAATAATATCTTGTGCTAGAAGTTAATGTACTTGTCTGTTATTGACTGCACATATCTTTCCCTCGGGTTGTAAAGTGGTAAGAAGACTACCTCTACATGAAACCTTCCCGTAAACCCAAGCACAGCCAAGACCTGAACTTAACAGATTATTTTTTTTTAATTACTTGCCTAGTCCTGCCAAACTACTGAATCAAGATTAGTCACCATTTCGTCGGCCTTATATTGAAGTCTATTAGATGGCATTAGAAGCAGATCATTTCATTGTATTTCACTAAGCTCTATGAACAATGGATATCAGCCACAAGCAACTGCAGCCTTTACATTACGGGTGTTAATGTCGGTACCACGATAGTGTATACATTTGAGAGTACCCATTCTGCAACCTCTTTGATGCCCCTACCTCGTATTCTTAGAAAAGTAGGACTTTCATTTTCCACTCAAATATTTTGAGATATGGGCCTTTTACATACTAGTATGTAAGAATAAATAATGTCAAAACTTTTAGTAATATCCCGGGACTTTTCCATATATCCAAACCAATTTCAAAATTAGTGCCCCATTTTCCTTATATAAAGCAGCTCTTGTTAAATTCCAACATGACGTCAAGGCTTCCCCTAGTGGTGTATTGAATGTGCACTTCAAGTGAAAAACGCAACTCACTCACTCACTCATTGTAAAAGCACCGGAGGTGGACACTGTTTGTACTCTTTAATTCCCCAAAGTAATTTCTCGCAAATAATTATATCTCTATGCAGTTCTATAGGTGAGGGTACCAACCACTACCAGAATACTAAACACCATCTAATGTTTCACAGCAGCTTAGCACTGCATTTAAAATATCACTTAGCACAAGTGCCGCAAACACTGGGGACAGAGTGTGACTGAAAATTTCGTTGTTTATTTCTTTTAATGTTTATTTAAAATAATTATGAAAAACATTAATTTTAAATGTTGTTAGTGATACCAAATATGATATTATTTCAGTATAGTATATACCACATTGCCGCGAGAGCCCTATAGACTGACCCAGGCAGCAGTATTTGGATTTCATAAAAGAAAACAAGCAGCAGAGGAAACTATAAAGACAGACTTCAGAAGCTGTAGGCTCATTAAATATCTAATTCAATAATATTAAAATCTTTCACATTTACAGTTTTACTAAATAACTGAAATAAATACTGAAGGCCCGCACTGTGCCATCTGTAGGAAAAATGAGACGTAACATTTCAGGAAGTCATGTATAGGTATATTGCTATATCGTTTTGTCATTTCACTCTTGAAATAAGTATCCCAACTGGCCTTTCGAAAGTACTGTTCAAATGTGAAGGATACCTGTTCGGAAAGATTGGCATTAACAGTAAGCTGCATTCAACATCAACTTCCCTTTTTCACAACGATCTCAAGATGTACGGCATCCAAGAATATATACTATACTATCCTTCCTCTGGAGAAAATGATACTCACTCACTCGACCACTGGTTGTTTGTACAAGCTTCTGTAGCATAACATCATTTATATCACTGCTGGTCCTGGAGGAAGCAACTCTTACTAACTCACTCACTCACTCACGCATTCAGTCACTCGCTCACTGGTTTGTTTGTACAACGTCCTTCAGCTGGGCACTATCTATGCCAATTAACAAATCACCTCACCTCACTCGACCACTGGTTTGATGACCCACACATCACTTACTCACTCACTCACACACTCACTCTCTCACTGGTTTATTGCATCCAGCCAATAAACATTCTTTCTCACTCACTCATCCGTACAGTTTTTGTGTAGCAGAACACCATCCACATGTATGTCTGCAAAAATAACACTGACTCACTCAGCCATTGTTTTTTTTTTCCTTTACGAGGTTTTGACGACTAGCACAGACAACATTCACTCACTCACTATTTTGACTCATGTCATGGTGTCCAAGATTAGGCGGGTTGGTGTGGTGGTTATGTTCCCTGAACCTGAAATTAATATCAATCACATAAAATTTTAAATCAACACTGACATGTACCATACTGCACCATTAAATATACCAGCCGGTATAGCTATAATATGCAATTTCTTTGTGTTCTGCTGCTAAGGTTTTGGTTTTTTTGTCTGTAGGTAAGGTGTTGAAATTCCGATCTTTCATGTCGATCACACATGCCGATCATACTTGTTTTCCAGCAGAAGTTCTGCTGATCAAGAATAGTGTATCTCCATATAAATGTTGATTAAACTGAATCTATTTTGTTGTCAAAGCTAATCTTTGTTGTATATATTTATCAAGCAAGGCGAGTTGCTGCACATACGGCATACGTCTCAAGATGACGGTCATAGTAGACTTGCATCAGCCACTTAGACGCCTAGACTGATTCTCACAGCACTGTGTGAAGCCAGAATTGTTGTCCCCTCCCTCCTATGTCGCTGGAGGATAAAAAAATATTTAACAATCCGCGCTCATTCATCCCCTTACCCATTCACTCTAATTCCATTATTCACAGAACATGGTAAACCGCTCGCCTGTAGCACATGTATATATTTCACTGACTAACTAACGGCCGGCTGAGTCGACTGATTCATTGGTATCGTATCCCAATACTGCAGAGATCGATGCTTATGATGTTCATCATCACTGGATTGTCTGGTACAGGCTGCCGCCATATAGGTGAACTAGCACAGTGAGTGAACTGTACGCCGCACTCAGCAATGTTCCACCTATACGGTGGCTGTCAGTAAATAATCGAATGTGGACCAGACAATCCAGTGATCAATAGCATGGTCATCGATCTGCGTCCTTCACGTGTCTATAACTGAACTAATGCTGAGTGCTTCGTGAAACAGCCAACAGAAAGCAAACAAGCAATCATTTTAAATTGAATAAGACTGCACATCTGTTTATATGTTTCCCATCTCCCGTCAGCGCTGCAATTGCATTGCTGACATGTTATAGGAAAGTCTTTTACATGTGACGACCTCGTCGCTGCTGACAGGTCCTGGCTAATTCTGTCACTGACAAAAATAAGCTACAGGGCAGCTTGATCTTACATCTGAGGTGTGAATTAGAAATTACTTTGGGGAGAAAAGTGACAAGACTGGTGTTATTTAAACTGTTGAGTTGAAGGAGGCTGGCGCTAGGACACCTACAGCAGGCTTGTCAGTTTACCCCAGCGCTCCCTTCCCTCTGTCACTGACCCCTAACGCTGGATCATCATGAAAAAAGGAACAGGATAGTTGGTTTTGTTTGTTTATTTTGTTTTTGCTCAAGCAAGGGCGGATTCCCTTGCAAACGTCAGCGAGAGAGATGTTACACAAGGACTCACAACACCGAGTGAACGAAGATTTCCCACAATACATTTTGGAGGACAAACTGGTTTACAAAGACACAGAAAGCTGGGAAACGACCCAAAGTGAGACTGAACAAGCTCGCCGTTGATGGTTAAGTCTTCAAGTATGACAGGAACTCAAAATCTATCGTGAGAGTAAGTCTATCAACGCAACACAATAACAGTCCAAAGTGGGCGGAGCACGAGAGCGCAATGTTTGGACCCGGAAGTACAGATTCGTCAACGGAGGCCACTCCCCACCAGGCAAACAACACTGCACAGATGTGATGCGAAGGCCATGGTTCACTGGATATTCTTTCGTGGAACATAGAGGGGCTGAATAAATACCAACAATGCAGTGAGTTGAAAACGTTTATCAAAAGATATGAGATGTTACACAAGGACTCACAACACCGAGTGAACGAAGATTTCCCACAATACATTTTGGAGGACAGGCGTGCTCTGTCAAACTGGTTTACAAAGACACAGAAAGCTGGGAAACGACCCAAAGTGAGACTGAACAAGCTCACCGTTGATGTCTTCAAGTATGACAGGAACTCAAAATCTATCGTGAGAGTAAGTCTATCAACGCAACACAATAACAGTCCAAAGTGGGCGGAGCACGAGAGCGCAATGTTTGGACCCGGAAGTACAGATTCGTCAACGGAGGCCACTCCCCACCAGGCAAACAACACTGCACAGATGTGATGCGTAGGCCATGGTTCACTGGATATTCTTTCGTGGAACATAGAGGGGCTGAATAAATACCAACAATGCAGTGAGTTGAAAACGTTTATCAAAAGATATGATATTGTTGCTTTTCTTGAATCATTCGTGAGGACAAACTCGGAATTCAGTGATTTTCAAAAGGGATTTACCATTGAGGACTGTGTCAGAGACAAAACTAAACGGTTTGGTAGACACAATGGAGGAGTGTCAGTTCTTATTAAGGATGATTTAATCAGTAAAGGTAATATGTCAAGAATATACCATGTATTCGAGAACTCTGTCATATTCCTCCTAAACAGCACGCTGTGGAACTGGGAAAATGATGTCATACTGTTCTTTACCTACATATCCCCAGAAAATTCACCAATTTATAGAAACAGGGACTGTGATAGTCTCGACTATCTTGTAGAATGCCTCCATATTATTTCTTCAGACCACCCAGATAAGGCTATATTTTTGGCAGGAGACCTTAATGCAAGAACCAAAGATCTTATTGACTATATTCCTAATGATAATAACGATTTTATTCAACATGACATAGTTGACTACCCAAGTGATGTCTTTGACACCCCCAGATTCAATAAAGACCAATATCTGAATAATTATGGAAAAAACTTGCAGAAGTATGCAGAAGCTTTGGTATACATGTTTTGAATGGTAGACTGTTTGCAGATAAACATGGATAATTCACCTGTTGTACCTATAATGGTTCAAGTGTTGTGGATTATGCGATAGCTTCAGCTAAGTTATTTCCATACATATGCGATTTTAAAGTTGAAGATGCTGATTACTCCAATCATTTCCCAATATCAGGTTCATTAAACACCGGCTTCCACTCAACATGTGACTGTGAACCTATTACTGATGGTGATATAAAAACAGAAGCCAGACTACATCCTAGCACCACTCTGCAGGAGCAGACTTCACATGACTGGATAAAGTTTGTTTGGAACCAGGATTCCTCTGAAAATTTCATTTGTAACTTCAAATGCTTAATGGAAACTGAACATGAGTCCCTGTGTGATAAGATAAATAACAAAACTGACTCAGCAATACTAGCTATCACAAACATTTTTTTGTTACTCTGCTGATTTTGCCAAGACATTATATAAGCCTAACACAAGGAATTTCCAAACCCAGCCTCCATAGTGGGACCAAGAATTAGAAGTACTTAAATGCTGCTCTTAGAGCTCACAGACACTATGGTGATGATTTTAATCTATTGAAATTGCTAAGATCATCACTGAAATGCCTGTTTAAAGGGAAGAAGAGATAATATTATGAACACAAACAACAGAAACTTGTGGAAGCCAGGAATGACCCAAAAATATTTTTGCAATTACTTAAGTGTACTAGGAAAACACCTGTTATTAATGTTAATCATGACCCATGTGACTGGGTGAAATATTTCTCCTCTGTGGTGACTTGTGATCAAGACTTACAGGTACTCCCATGTGACACTCCAGATGCAGTGTGTGATACTGTGTGTGATGATGGCTTAAATGATAACATTACAGAACAGGGGGTGAGCCATAACATTGACAAACTGAAAAACAATAAATCTCCCAGACCTGATGGTATAGCAGCTCAAATTATTAAAACATCAAAACCATATTCTGTTCAGCATTTTACATTACTTTTTAACCAAATACTTAATACAGGCAATTTCCCAACTGCGTGGGGTATAAGTATAACATGTCCTCTCTTCAAGTCAGGATTAAAACAAGACCCCAGTAATTATATGGGCATCTCTCTTATGGATTCACTTTGTAAAGTGTTTACTTGCATCCTAACATCTAGACTGCTGAAGTGGTGTGAGAGTAATAATACCATTAGCGAGTACCTGGGCGGATTCAGAGCTAACTACAGCACTGTTGACCATATTTTTTCATTGAATGCTGTTGTACATGCTCATAAAAAAGGGAAAGGTTTTATTGTGTTATTATAGATTTTGCAAAAGCATTTGATACAATCAATCATAAAGTTTTATTTGATTGTCTAAAGGATGTTGGAATAACTGGCAAATTCTATAATATCATAGTGTCCATGTACTCAAAATTGGTAGCCTTTGTTAGGACTTGACAAATGGCCTCACTGATACTTTCAGGTGCAATCAAGGCACCTGTCAAGGTTGCATCTTGAGTCTCCAACTATTCATTATCTTTATCAATAAGCTCTTTTCAGTTTTAGAACGTTTTGGATGAAAAGGTGTTAACATCAATGTTAATGTTGAGAATCTCTATGGATTAATGTTTGCTGATGATGTGTCAGGAGTTGCAGATACTGCACTTCAATTACTGAAGAGGCTTAATGCACTAGAGTTATCCTGCAGGCATACTGGTATGAAGATTAATTTGGACAAAAACAAGGATTATTTTGTTTCAAAACTCAGGATATTTAAGGCACTATGAAAACTGGTTCTTTGAGGGTAAACAAATTGAAGTTGTGCCATGTTATAGGTATCTTGGCATAGTTTTTACTCCCAGACTATCATGGACTAAAACACAACATTGCCTCCTCTCTCAAGGCAATAAAGCACTATCTACTCATTTCAAAGACATTTTGGTAATCTGTCAGATCAGGACCTCTTTCAGTTGTTTGATTCTGTCATTCTGCCTACACTGTGCTATGGATCTGAGGTTTGGGGAACATCATATTGTAAAATTATTGAAGGCCTCCAGATTAAGATTTGCAGAAAAAAACTCAGAGTTGGCAGAAATGTTAGTGGTAGGGGAATGTGGCAGGCTTCCATTACAATATAATTATATGTCTAGAGCTGTTAAATATTGGTGTACGTTAATACAGTTAAAATCACATCGACTCAGTGTTATGATGTGTTGAAATCTACAAATATAAAAAAAATATCCTATTTACCCTCGGTTTTAGGTTTGTATGGATCACACAGGATGTCGGTGATAGCAAAGCATTTATGCAGCAATGTAAACTTCGGCTCTCTGATAACCTCAAACAATCATGGTCTGCCACTGTTCATAACCTTTCAGATTCATTTGCCTACAAACACTTTAAATCATTACTGCATGTAGAAAGCTACCGATCATTATCAATCTCTCCCTATCTAAAATCTCTTCTAGCAAAGTTTAGGTGCAGCACTTTTGGGTTAGGTATAGAAGTAGGAAGATATAATGACATTTCAGTGGCTGACAGAGTTTGTTTGTACTGTAAAGCAGAAAATTTGAAATGTATCGAAGATGAAAAACATGTCCTGCTGGATTGTAGATTATATAATGATGCTAGAAATAGGTTCATCACTCCATTTTTGTATGGCAATGTCAGCAAACAAAATTTAACACACATACTTAACACTATAGAAAAAAATATCATAAATGTCTGTAAATTTCTGAAATATGTACATGAAACTAGAACTGTAACCCTGAAAACATAAATCCTATCAATGTTACGTGCGCTTATCTCAACAAATCTACTTTTTTTGTATTTTGGGCCTTTGGCCTTTATACTGAATAAAATATCTGTCTGTCTGTCTGTCTGTGTATAATACTGTGGTCTGTAAATAACTGTGTTGGAACCACATAAACCAGTGATTGATATCAAGAGCATCGATCAATACAATCAGTTGCATGAAACCCTTTATAAATGAATCCCTTTATTAAACCTTCCTTAAGCTAATGAAGGTTTGGGGGTATCATCAACTCATCTTTAGCCGTATCAACATGGCAGACAACATAACTTTCTGTCAAATGCCTATCCAAAAACTTTTTGTTTTTGCTTGTGTTCCGTTTTTTTTTCTTTTGTATTTTTTTGTGCATTTTGAAACGTATTGTCCCATTTTGTCTCCATTTCTTTGGACGTTCTGCTGTTAACCCCTAGGAACACACCCCACATGTAATTATGTAGTACTGCAGAGTGAACTACCCCATCCCCCAAACCCCCAAACCATATATATGTTTGTACAGTTAGACCTCGCATAAAATCAGCATTGTCATGTACCACACTTCACTTCAACCATTCGGTTGTTAGAATGTATTTTCTTAAGTGTAAGTGAATTTCCCATCTTACTCCTCGGTCATACATGTCGATCATGCATGTTTTCCAGCAGACGTTCTGCTCATCATGAAGAGATTACCTCATTATGAGTATTGATTAACTGAATCTGTTCCGTTGTCAAAATTAATCTTTGTTGTATATATATACATAGACAAAAGTTGCTGCACTGGAGACGATACGTCACAAGGGGGATAATCGTGGTAGATTAGTGTTTAAGGTGCTGGTTGGATCAGCTGGTTAGCCCAGATTGATCCTGACAAATACTGTATGAAGCCAGAGCTGTTGTCCCTTGCATCATATATTGTGGAGGAGAAGAAATATTTCATAATCTGCTCTCATTCATCTCTCTGCCTATTTGATTATAATTACATTATTCATGAAACATGGTAAAGCACTCAGTAGCACATGGACATGTTTCATCTTATATATTTGGCGAAAGCGGCACGCACGTATGCACGCACGCATGCACGCATGTACGCACGCATGCATATATTCATTTCAAAGTTCATTACCCAATTGCGCAGATTGATGCTGATGATGTTGATCACAGGATTGTCTGGTCCAGATTTGATTATTAAAACAACACTGCCGTAAAGTTGGAACATTGCTGAAAACAGCGTAAAAATAAACTCACTCACTCATGCAGATAGACTGAGGCCAGATACATGCCAGCTTGGGGAAATCTAAATTACAGGTGTCTTCAGTGTGGTTTGTGTAGCTTCAGGTTACAGGTATTCTCTGGAATTATAAATTTACAGATGAACATGAGTGTTACAACTTACAAAATATATTTTCACAATACTGTGTCAGCAATGTCCGTTTATTCATAGCTTCAGTAATTCTTTCATTCAGAATCTCCAGTATTAATATTCATTCCTTTACTGTTTATAGTAGGAATGGGCCTGTAAACTGTTTTGACTCATCCATGGATCACAATGTCATTTCCAATGACCCGTGAAGACTGTGGTTAGGAGTGGTCCTTAGCAACCAACGCTTGTGATAAGAGGCGACAAACGGCTGACTAGACTGATGCATGTTATCGTATCCCAATACTTCCTACAGATCGATACTTATGATACTCATCACTGGATTGTCTGGTATGGCTGAGCTAGTGAGTGTGTCAGTTTAGTTTTACGCAGCACTCAGCAATGTTCCAGCTATATGGGTGGTCTGTAAATAATCGAGTCTGGACCAGACAATCCAGTGGTCAGCAGCATATGTATCGATTTGCGAAACTGGGAACCGATGACATGTGTTAACCAAGCCAGAGAGTCTGACCACCCGATGTCCTTATTCGCCTTTTTCTTCGTTAGCCACGAACTTGGGTTACTGAAGATCAATTGCTGTCTGTTTCTTTTTGATTTTGCTCACAAAAGGACAGAAGAGCATTCTAAAGGAATCAGCTTACTGTTTATTGCTCTCTCGTATCAGTCAGTTGTTAGTTGTTGGATACTGAATACAGAGCACTTTGAATTCTTTGAGTGGCGTTTAGAAGTTGGTGTGTTCTGTGGATATACCAATTTATTATTAATAATAAAACAGTAGTTTATTTATAGAATTCTCCTGGTCCACTTTAAATTCAGTAATGTCATATTGTTATCAAATGGCCGTTCACACGGCAATGAAGGCTGTTTGTATTATCAGTTCATTTATACAAGGTCATTGTAATAATAAGTAAAGAATATTCCATAATATAACATAAAGTACCCAATTTCAAAGGTATGTTTTTCTAAATGTTTGCTCCCTGCAGGGCCTCACAACTGATCACATATATGGCTGCGTTTGAACACCATGCTCGTTGTTTCTAGAATATGTTCCCAAGGCATCTCTTTTCTTATGTGTCTGCATGCATGTCAGAAACCTATTCTCCTCGTCTACATTTGCAAGTGTAAAAGATATCATAACTTGTCATGTGAAATAGTTTTAAATTCATATACCATACATCCCTGAAAGTAAGTGTAATGATGTTCCCGAACCATGATAACAGTATTCCAAACACCCCTGTTGCGTCTGGCAGAAAATCCATGCAGTCAAAGTTTGCAAAGTGACAGGTGCTCGGTTAGACCTAAAAGGAAGAAATTCTGTTTTGGTTATCTGCCCTGTTTCATTATTTCCTACATATCACTTTTAGCAGAATTATTAAAGACTGGGTGATTCTGTTACTGAAACAGCGCAACAGAAGCCTGGTACCCTACAAGATTAGCCTACTGGAGGGCAGAAAGGGTCTGTGGCTTCTACCACATGCATAGGGCTGCGAGTGGCGACTCACGTAATGTAGTGTGCCCCCAAGGATATGGGTGTGCCGTGTCCGTGTCCGTGGGGCTGAGCGTGTGAGATGGAGGGGCTGGGCAATACATGGTTACAAGGAGCTCTGTGGTCACTTTGGTATGCAGGGCCCAGAGGCAGTGTATTTACTTGTAGTTGGAGGTCAGTATGGTTGGTTGTGTGGCCTACACCTGCTGACATTACTGCTTGAATCAACAGACTAAACCATCACAAATTAGCTGCCTATCAGTCTGTGCAGTTTTTAGCTGGACTATAAAAGAAAGTGCCTCCGTAAATACGCCATTCCAAACACCCAGTGCAATTGACCTCACCATACCACACCAATGCAAGCAAAACACAGCACGTGGGAGGCACATACAGACACCTGGGGCAGTGACCACTGCCCCATCAAAATCAACATTAACAACCTACTCACTCATCACTCACCACAGACAAACTCTACTCCCCCTACAAACAAGGAAATAAGATACAACCTACACAAAGCAGATTGGAACAAATTCACTCACGTATGTAACCACGTAAACATATCCACTATACAAAACCCAGACAGTAACATATTTAACGCAAACCGTACAAACACTATTCATAGACATCTCAAACAAATGCATACCCACCTTTCGACCCACCCCAGCATCAAAAACAGTCCCCTGGTGAAGCCTCGAAATTCCTAATGGCAGAAAGGCAGGAAAAAGGGCCATCAAAATTATTTTTGGCCAGAAAACTACGGAATTCCACAAAACAATCAGAGCAGCTAAAACCACCATTGGCAAGATTTCTGTTCAACCCTGAGGCTCGACAAATCAAACACTCGAAAACTATGGAACAAATTTAAAGCAATACAGGGCAATTCAAAAAAAAAAATCATTCATCCTAACCTTCAGGACATAGCCACAAACAAAGGTAAAGCAAACGCGGTAGCTGCCTATTTTTCGGAAATCAGCAGCTCCACCAACTACGCACAATACATCCAAAACATTACCAAAAATCACCCCCCATTCACCCCAGAATTACCACACGCCTACAAATCAATAAACTTATCAACACAAAAACCCAGCATCAGTCCTGGGTCCAGATAACATCACCTTCACTATACTAAACAAACTACCAAACAACATCTTAAACCTCACAATAACACTCTTCAATAAAATCTGGACCCAAGGAACCATACCCACATCCTGGAAAACTGCTAAGGTGGTGCCGATCTTTAAGTCAGGCAAACCATCAAACTCCCCCGATTCATGCAGGCCAATCTCACTAACGTCCCACCACTGGGAGCATTTCAGCATCATAGTTAAGCATATGGACGGGACGTGAAGTCAGGAACTTGTAGCAATGTTGTGAAACGAAAAGAGTCAGTGTTCGTATTTGGTGAGGGACTCTAAAGGTGTAAAAACATTACACAGACGTATTGTACTTTCCTTGATTCTGAAGTACACATCTAGTACTTTTGTACTCCCTTAATATCTGATTCAGTACATTTCAGTTGTTGTCATATATCAATTATTGCAAAGTTTATATGATTCTTGACGTAAGTTTATTTTATATACTACTTGTGTAAATTAGTAAATAAATTCCGCAGGCGGGCTATAACAAGTTGCAAATAAATATCGCGCCATAGCCCAAGCTCAGGGGACTTTTCAGCCAGCGAGTCGTCTCCATGGAGATGACCTACAAAGAGCCATCCGGTCGACAGCTATGCAGACCAACCAGGAACTTGAAAAGGGATGATAACATGTTGTGGCCACAAGGTATGGACTTTATTTATTTTGATAAATATCTTGTGTGGTGTTGTTATATATGTATAGTCAGTCAGCAGTTGTAATTTGCTGGCTTCTCGTGATGGCATTTCTGTCACATTTCCACACTTGATTATCTACAAACCACCATCAAATATAGCTTCAGTTTGGCTGGGTGCAGCGTAGAACAAGTCAAACTGAAGGAGTATGGTTTTACGTCGTGTTTAGCAATATTCCAGCAATATCACGGAAATGGGCTACACACATTGTACCCATGTGAAGAATCGAACCCGGGTCTTCAGTGTGACGAACCACTGGGCTACCCCCTACCGCCCCCAACAGTGAAAAAATCGTGAGGGCAAATATTCGCAACAAAATGTATAAAACAACTTGTTCTTACACCTGCCAAACATCACTCTTACTTTAAACTCAACAATTTTACAAACTTAATTTAAACAAAATAGTTTATGTTTTCAAAATGTTGTAAAATATCTGCAGTCAATGCACTGGAAATGTTTCGTGAAAATGTCCACACGTTATAGTGGTCAAAGGCCTTGATTGTTTCCATTGTGTATCAAACAATGCTTTTCCAAAGTTTTATGGAACTTATTTGGTAAATTTTGAAAAAAAATATTGCTTAGCTCAGCATGCAACCAGTGAGGACCAAAGTAATGACGTAAATCGTGTTGGGAATAATGTAGGATTGAGTGAGAGAGTTTTGCTCTACGCCGCTATCAGCAGTATTCCGCGGCGGTCTGTAACAATCGAGTCTGGACCAGACAATCCAGTGATCAACAACATGAGCATCGATCTGCGCAATTGGGAACCGTTGACATGTGTCAACCAAATCAGCAAGTCTGACCACCCGATCCCGTTAATCGCCTCTTACCACAAGCATAGTCGCCTTTTATGGCAAGCATGGGTTTGCTGAAGTCTTGTTCTACCCCGGACCTTCACGGGTCGGATCATGCACGAAGCAGCATGCATGAGTGAGTGAGTGAGGGAGGGAGCGAGCGAGTGAGTGAGTGAGTGAGTGAGTGAGTGAGTGAGTGAGCGAGTGAGTGAGTTGAGTTTTCCACCGCTTTTTAATGATATTCAAGCAGCATCTCGGCAGCAGGAAATCGGATTCATACAACGTACCCATGTGGGTATCGAATCGTGATGAGCGAACGCTTTGACCACGGGGCAACCCCTCCGAATCTGGAGGGTAGCAGAAGTATTGGGATTGGGGGTGTGGGGGGAGCTTAATTAGCGTAACAAAACATACGATTACAGTTGTGTATTTAAACTGACCAGGAGCCCAAGCGACAGGAGAAGACATATAAAAATGCTTTAGCATTGCAAGAACAGGAAATAATGCGATTCAGGGACTGTGAGTCTAAGCTTGCTGGCAGCATGCCAGTGGACACAGCTTCACTCTACGTACATGGGGCGTGGTTCACGGTGGTCGGAAGTGATTGAACGTGATTCAGTATCATGTACAACCCTGTGCCTTTTTCTTATGATATTGAAACTAAACATTACAAATGTTTTCTACAAAATTAAACCTTTCGATTGATGGAGTATTTAGCTACATATATCAAAACTTATCAGTTAATATTGTTTCCTTTCTAAACCTTTAACCGTTGTTAAAAAATATAAAATAAAATTTAAAATTTCTAAAATTTGTCAGATTGAAAACACAGGCGCTGCAGTGGTAAGGAAGAATGTGGATTCAAAAGTTTATATAGCCTTCTAAACCCGATTGCCAGAGTATAAAATGAGGAGAGTACAAAATTAAGCAGCTTGCTCGAGATAGACTTTGTGAGTGTCGGTTCTCTTATACTGTATGTTTCAGCTTGTCGCGTCATTTTCAACCGCGACCAGTCACACACAGTCGCTCCCACTCACGGGGGACGAGCAGCCTATGACGAAGCGCCCTTAGCCAGGTTATAACACTTGGACAGACTGTAGATACACGCCTCAAAGTGTTTGGTTCTGATGCCGATGTAAAGCCCATGCAATTCTATTTAATATGTAGCAATTCTAGATTACTGCCTTTTCTGAATACGAGAACAGAGTTTCTTGGCTCTTTTTCATTAAGTGAATTTACAGACTGCTAGTTTATTTAGTAAATTTTTTAAATTTTAGATACCAGATGTTTGTCTGTGCCAAAGGGAACGACACTGCTCCCATTCTTTTTTTTCCCAGGGAGACAGTGAGTGCGTATATTTTTACGCTGCTTTTGGCAATATTCCAGCAATATGACAGCGGCGGACACTAGAATGGGCTTCACACACTGCAACCATACAGGAAATGAACCCGGGTTTTCGGCGTGACGAGCGAACGCTTTAACCACTAGGCTACGTCTCTTTCTGGCAACTCAAAGTACAGATAGAGCTCTGGAGAGCGATTGTGTAAACAATGGAAATTGGCACATATGGAACCGATTTTAATCAACAGCTGTTTGACTCAGGTTTATACATATAAAGGGATCTGATAATCATTGCACATGACATGAATGAATCTTTGGCTAAATGGTGGAAAACGGTGAAAATATTTCACCAAAGTTGTTTTTTTTTTAAAAATGGGTAATCTGTGAGGGTTCCAGTTCGAATTTAGGTGCCTGGAGATATATGCCTGTTATAAGTGGCGATGGTTAGATCGATGGTCAAGATGCCCATCACTGGGTTGTCTGATCCGTTCTGGAACACTTGCGGACGACAAGAATGTTGCATAGATACGTTTTTCGATTAGGGTGAAATGTTGAGCGAGTGGGTGTCACTGTGTTTTCCGTCCACCATGCGGGGACTGTAGCCATGCACGCCAGATCTGTGGTTGTCCTGGCAGAAGTAAAGATCCCTACTCACAAGGGCTAGTCCAACATTTATTTGCCTTCTCTCACGCATTTACCTTGATACTCTGACTTATGTTACTAATATCACACTCTCGCGATCTCCGTTAAAATCACAGATAGGTATGAATATATCCGTGTCAGTGACATTTCTGAGACTTTCTTAATTTGCAAACATGGATTGGCTTCAAGACTCGATCGGGGAGGGTGGTCCTGGTACCACGGCGTCTAAAGCTGTTTTCTCCCTTGGGGCTGGAAACTCGGCATGACAGGCTGCTAAATGCCTTCTGGTGGTGTCGATCACTCGAATGTCTGGTCCATACACAAGGCCGCTGGATGGGTCCTCAAATTCAGTATATTAGTTTGATTTGAAAGTTCAAATGATATAGATGGGTGGAAGTTGAATGTTGTTTTGCATCTGTGGGTACAGATGTGTAGCGCTATATAGCCAAGTCAAATGGACTCTTAAACTCTACTCTAGGCATGTTTTTATAAACTACAGGGTCTCACCCGTGTAGGTCTGGGTTAAAATGAAAGGTGACTGAAGGATGGTGTGGTCACGTCCGATGTTCATTATGACTAGTATATCTTGTCTAGACTTGATAATTTTACAGACCACGCTATATATAGCTGGAATAGTGCTGTGTGCGGCCTTAACCAATACACTGATAACAAACTAGAAAGTCGGGGCTTCATGTTGTGTGGAGACAGCCAGTTTGCCTTCACGGGAGATATAAACTTCCATATACAGATTTATATAGATATTGACCCGTAAAGATTTGGGTTAGATTTGATGTTGAACAGCTCATACTTGTAGTAACCATATATCCCATGTGCAAATGTCATTCAACGGTTTGTCTGGTCGAAACTCGCTAATTTACACAGAGAGAGCAGAAGAGTGAGAGAGTGAGTTGGTGTGTGACTCTGCTTGTCGCAAGAGGCGACTGACCGGATCGGGTGGTCAGGCTTGCCGACTTTGTTGCCACATGTCATTGGTTCCCAATTGTGCAGATGGATGCTCATGTCGTTGATCATTGGATTGTCTGGTGCATACTCAATTATTTACAGACCGTCGCCATATAGTTGGAATATTTCTGAGTGCGGCGTAAAACTAAAGTCACTCACTCCTAGCAGAAATAGCTTACTCACACAGTGGCCATATCGGCTTGCTTTTTCCATCTTGGTGTTAAAGTGGATCAAGTGCGGGATAATAAATGTTGAACATACATTAACTAAACCCAATGAACCTGCATGTAGAATATGACCTTATTATTTCAGTATCGTTGGTTGCATTCTAGTTTTAATGTGTCTGGAGTCTGAAGTGACATTCTACATATTTTACTGTCCTTTATTGACAGGTTTTCATATCTTTAAAGATTGAGTTTCTTATTAGTCCATAGATTTCATATTCTGAAATATTGCCCATGTGCCTTTAAATGTTCACTCACTTGTTCGAGACATAGTCTCTAAATATAGAGATGCCAAAGATAAAAATGTTTTTAGATTTTATAGAAATACGTCAAGTGGTCAGGCTCGCTGGCCTGATTGACACGTTATCGTATCCCGATTGCGTAGATCGATTCTTATTATGCTGTTGAACACCGGATTGTCTGGTCGATTATTTACAGACAATTAGACTATTGCTTACCGGCTTTTATTAGATTACTTAGCACCAAAACTTGGCAGGAATTGATCAAATTTTGTTGAGGCCATGGTCAAATATTTCATTCTCCCTTATTTATTTAAAGCTCAACAACAATACGTATGGACGCACTGCAGAGGTATAAAACAGTGAGGATTCGATAGCTTGATAATCTTTCAAGTGATTGCCAGAGTATGGGGAGAGTACAATGTATTCTACTGTACCCCTTCCGTTTCTGAGGCTGGATGCATTCATTGTACTCAGACCACAGTAGCACACAATTTAAAGCTTTGTCTCTCCAATGCTGTCTGTCCCGGTGTGTCGTGTCAATTTCAGTCACGTGAATTTCATGCAACACAGTCGCACCTACTCAGGTCGGACGAGAACTCCTATGTTGAGGCGGTCTTAGCCAGGTTATAGAACTTGGACAGACTGTAGACAAGCGCCTGAAGCTGTTTGGTTCCGATACCTACGTTGAGGCGACGTCAGCCAGGTTATAGGACTTGGGCAGTTCGTAGCAATTGGTGAATGCAAGTGAGACGTCCTCAAACAAATATATCCACGAAAGCCCATGCAAGTCTCTAATATATGACAAGTCTAGATTGCTACAGTTTCTGAAAATAAACTAAGTCTCTTTTTAACTAGTTTTTATTCCATATTATTTATTTAGTTTAATTAACGATAAATTCACAGACTTGCTAAAACTGCACATTTAATCCAAGCAATACTAATTTTAGTAGTATCACTATCGGTCCGTGAAGACAACGGAAAGAAGTGATCTTCAGCAGCCAATGAGGCGACAAACAGGTCGTGTGCTCTCGCCCGCTAACTTGGGTACGGCGCTGAACAACGAGCTTAAGGCTGCATCACACTGCAGCAAACACTCAGTTTTCAAATCACATTGAAGCAGGCTAGGTCGATGCTCATAGCGTTGGTCATTGGATTGTCTGGTCCAGAGACGAGATTATAGAGCACCACCATAAAGCTGGATAATTGCTGAGTGACGCGCAAACAACAAACAAACTTTAATGGCATAGAGGAGATGTTACATAGAGGGGATCTCCCATTGCGATGGGACAGCTAGCAGCAAACAATCACTCTTATTTTTAATTTTTTAGCTGTTGATTGTGGCCTTGGAGGGTTACTTCCAAAAATATTTGACGGCCGGACTTTTTCTTAACTGCTACCACCCCACGCTGCTTCTATGTGGCTCCACTTTTTGTGGTACGGCAATAGAGCCATGCTGGATTTGTGTTTAAGACGTAGCACTGCAGATTGTACATGTTTAAAAGTCAGACACTTAACCGTCAACACTGGTGGTCACAGCACAGATGGCTGTATCTGATGAGGTTGGTAAGCCACTTCCCCAGGATGAGGTAATGATGCCTGGTCATTCGAGTATTACTGTTATTACGAATGTTCTGGTGCAAGCTGAACACCAGAGTTTCAGAAAGGGGTATATGTCACTGAGTGAGTGAGTGATTGAGTTTAGTATTACGCCGCACTCATCAATATTCCAGCTACATGGGGGCGGCCTGTAAATTATCGAGTCTGAACCAGACAACCCAGCGATCAACAGCCTAAGCATCGATCTTCGCAACTGGGATACGGTAACACCTGTCAACCAAGTCAGCGAGCCTGACCACCCGAACCCCTTAACTAGTACGTGTCTTTGAACTGTGTAAACTGAAACTGATGATGACGAATGAGGACTATAGAATAAATTTTAGAACTTGCACAATTTGAAAGTTTCTGCTCAATCTGAATAGTTATGTTTATACACTTGACATGATGAACGTTCTCGAAATTTAGGCATTGTAAGAGAAAAATAAAATCTCCTGACAACATTTGACTGAAACATTGCCAGCCCACCACCACCTCCTCTCACACCCTGTCCAGGTGTTTACTGTTTTCTGCAAATGCAGATCCACAGGCTAAGATTGTTTTCATCAGGTCACTTGACCCATATCGTGTCCAGCCCCATGAGATATTTTATCTTCATTGATAAAACACCATACTGCAGAGACGCCAACAAATTTACAAATTTACTCAAAAATTCAGATCAGGGATCATCAATATAGGGAATTATAATTATATCGGGATTTATATTTTAAATCTGTTTTTCATTTTATTGTTCATTTTTAATATTCAATGTCCAAACTCTATTTTTAACATGTCAAACAATATTGGTGTATGTATGTGTATGTATATATCTGAGGAATGTTTACTCCGAAATCCAGTGACAATGTCATTAACAGCTAGCTCTATCTATGCTTCTACAAATATCTATCCATGAACGTTAAATTTAAAAAGTTTTGATACACTTAACAAAAGCTGTATGATTTCGTGTACACGATATGTTTAAATGTGATCGCGCCTCTACATATACATCGATTTTTAATCGCTTAATTGTCGCAAACATAAAGTTGACATTCTGATGCCTGTTCATCTTGCTCTTCGTCTGCACCCGGCCGCCATTATGAAGTTTCGTGACATCGCATGTATTTCTTTTTCTACATAGTGCAGAATCCAGTTGGAGTGTGAAAAATCGCTAATTTAAAAATTCGTAGATTTCACTGAAAGGAATCTATGGAATCGAGATACAAAACCCGTCACTGAAACAGTCACCCTTTAGAAAACAAGATTTCAATAATGCCCCGATTTCCAGGCCAGACTGCATGAGATTTGACGTCTGCCACAGTCAGCTGAGTCACTGCCAAGATGTGAGGACAAGGAAATGACGTCATGTTTACATGTTTGACGTCACCGGCATCAGGCAATCCGGTCCCGTTAGAGTAGAGTTTCTTTTTATGGCAAGCATGGGTTGCTAAAGGCCCATTCTAACCTGGAGCTTGACAGGTCGGGGAGAATGGGTCACCTTATGGGGATCTGCCGTCTAAGGGAGGTTGTGTCATCAGGGGGAGGGTGCGTCACCTGAGTATATCTACATGGGTCACCTTATGGATCGAGGTATGTCGTCTTCGGGAGGGTGTGTCACCTGAGGGTCTATCTGTCATCTGTGTGAGGGTGTTTCTCCCTATGTGGGTACCTACATAGCCTATCCTACCCCGAACCTTCACATGTGTATAAAGAGTTCCAACATTTTTTTCATTCAGTATAACAAGAGCCCAATGACTTTCCTTATCTACACTTGCTACGGCGCATATTCCAACCCTGCATGCACTACATTGGTTCGGGTCGGTACGCATGCCAGACTATATCGGGGAAGTGATTTTCATAAACATTGCCGATATAACAGCATATTATTTAATCTACTTCATGAATTCCATTCCATAAATTATATTTTTAAATGATGAACACCTTATATGTTTTACAATATCATGTTAATTGTGCTGTGTAACCCTGACAGGCACTGAAAGTAAATAGATCTAAGCTTGAAATTAATGTATAGTATCATGATGATAAACATTTTTTAAAAGTAATTAAAAAAAACCCCCAAAACATATATATTCTACTAAAATAAACGATAAGTGACTCTCACCTCGGTTTGCCCAGTTAGAATATTAATGGAAACACAGAGACAGAAACAATTTTTTTTTAATCCGTGGTACTCTTGCTGCATGTCTATCACGACCTTGAACTTTCTTGTAATAGAAAATGGCGGCAAGGAGGAGAGCACTGGAAATGATCGCGTCGATTTTTGCAGTTTATGAACAAAATGCGATATGTCATGAGATATCCTAGCAACATGTGGATACATAAGGTAGTGTTTTAAGTGTTTGTACCGTTCAGATATATTTATTTACGTTTTCATTACGTTGTAGAGAGATATAACACAGCAGGCATGCAACTGCGCCATCATCCACTGCCAGTGTTGAGCGCAGCAGGGACAAGCGTCAACAGGCGATTGATCCCAACTCCTCACGCGAAGAAGGCAGTGTTTGTTAATTATGATGACAGCTAAATCTGAATTATCAAAAGTCGTTCATACATTCATACATCGTAAGTGTATCCGATGAGAATTCTGTTATTTGTTTATATATTTGAACTTGAACACTATCACAGGAAGAAATTCCAAAAAGCTGAAACTCAGATGGTCTCGCAGACCAAAATGTGTGCGGTTTTTCAAATGGACTGTTTCCGAGGTATCTTTTGTTTAACATGGCGAGCATGCAACAGCGATGCCAGCCCACCCTTTAAGATAATTTGACTTAGTTGGTAGGTATCATATTTTGACATCATTGTCGCAGTAAAATCTGTAAAAAATGACATGTTTTGATTAAATGATCATTTGGGTCGAAATGATTATATATTAAACTTTCCAGGCCTGTTAGTTAACCTTATTTTATATCTTTTAAGGAACCTCATATTTCTAATTGTCCAACATTTTATTGTTTTTAATTTCCTTTGGTAAATGCATTGAAAATTGGGAAATTCTTCTGCAATTTGTTGCAGACTTGCAATTGGGACTGAATATTGGCCTCTGAACAGGTCTGAACATCAGCATTCAGTATTGTTTTGATTGTTGACAATATAAACATGTTAAGCAGTGTTTGAAAATAAAGGGACACTGGAATCCTCAGGTTATGGGTGAAATAATGACTGCCAAGTGAGTAGTTTGCTGTGATAACCTCCTGCAAGGTACCTTGAGGTGGTTATCAAAGCGAATCACAAGCTTAGGTTATTATTTTGCATATACCACTAGGTCAAAAACATGTCTATTTTAGTTAACAGTCATCATTATTAAGGACAATGTACAGATGTACTAATAATTTTTTAAAAAGTTGAATGGTTCTGTATTTATTTATTGAAGATGTTTCCAGTAAAACATTCAGGGAGAGGCATGTGGGTGGCAAACTAACAACTGAACTGTTAATACCATACAACAGCATGAATTTTCTACAACACAGACCACAATAAATAGAAAATACGCTTGTGGCATATTTTGTTCCGAATTTCTAATTTTGTGCCCACAATTTGACACATACTGCAAACAATGATAAGTGAATACTATCTATTAAACATACAATAATAAAGAATAACTGTTTCCTACATACATATACAATGCAATATATGGAAAATACGCTGTTGGTAAAGGTTTTAGTGAAATGTTAATTTTGTATTGTTGAGTGCAGATATTTTACATGTTGATTATTTTTCTAAAACTAACAGGCACGAGATGGCTGATCCCCAGGTGACTACGATTCACCCAGATGACAGACATTCCAGGTGAACACAGTTCCCTCAGATGACAGACCCCACAGGTAACCAGTGTCCCCTCAGGTAAACATGACAGACCCCCACAAGGTCCCCCATGTAGATAACCCAGGTGACACACCCTCCCCCAGATGACAGACCTCCATGAGATGGCCCATGTAGATGACCCATGTGACACACCCTCCTTCAGATAGTAGACCCCAATAAGGTGACCCATGTATACCCCCACATGAGAAACCCTCCTCCATGGCCAGATAGTAGACCCCCATAAGGTGACCCATGTATACCCCCAGGTGACAAACCCTCCTCCAGGTAGTAGACCCCCATAAGTGAGCCATGTATACCCCCATGTGACAAACCCGACCCCCATAAGGTGACCTATGTATACCCCCATGTGACAAACCCTCCTCCAGATAGTAGATCCCCATAAGGTGAGCCATGTATACCTCCATGTGACAGACTCCCCCACCAGATAGTAGACCCCCATAAGGTGACCTATGTATACCTCCACGTGACAAACCCTCCTCCAGGAAGTAGACCTCCATAAGGTGACCTATGTATACCCCCACGTGACAAACCCTATTCCAGGTAATACACCCCCATAAGGTGACTTATGTATACCCCCATGTGACAAACCCTGCTCCAGGTAGTCGACCCCCATAAGGTGACCTATGTATACCCCCATGTGACAAACCCTCCTCCAGATAGTAGACCCCCATAAGGTGACCTATGTATACCCCCATGTGACAAACCCTCCTCCAGGTAGTCGACCCCCATAAGGTGACCTATGTATACCCCCATGTGACAAACCCTCCTCCAGATAGTAGACCCCCATAAGGTGACCTATGTATACCTCCATGTGACAAACCCTCCTCCAGATAGTAGACCCCCATAAGGTGACCTATGTATACCCCCATGTGACAAACCCTCCTCCAGGTAGTCGACCCCCATAAAGTGAGTAATGGAGTGAATGAGAAAATGATTAAATATTTTAAGTTGGTGGCTTTGAGCTCTGGTGGTAAAGTGTTCCATAATTAATTGTAAATGTTGATGAGCTCTTTGAGGTATTTAGGGCCGTTTATCCCTGTAGAAGGCTCGGTAAGTCAGTCACAGGATTTTACAGGAGATACGTTGTTGGACAGGCAACCAATGGAGGCATTCCAGAACTGGAGTGATGTGGTCAGTGTGTCGTTTACATGTAATCAATCTCGCGGCAGAATTTTGTACTCTTTGCAGACGTGATAGAATAGGCAGATTTTGTATAGTTTCCAATTAATGTGTCAAAAATGGTCATAGAGACAACAGTGTCCAAATACGTGCTAGCATAGGTACATTTTGTATTGTTTCTTCTTAAAGCTGTAGAAATGGTCAAGTGGTCAAACAGACTGTACAGTGTGCAGATACATGCTGGTATGTGTAGAGTTTGCAAAACTTCCAGTTAATACTGTAGAAATGGCCAAGTGGTCAAACAGATGGATGTCCAAATACATGCTAGCATGCTAGATTTTGTATAGTTTCCAGTTTATGCTGTACAGATGGTCAAGTGGTGAAACAAACTGTCTGAATAAAGATACAGGCTAGGATGGGTAGATTTTATGTGGTGTCCAGATAATGTTGTAGAAATGGTCAAGTGGTCAAGCAGACTGTACAGCATCCAGATACAGTGTAGGACGTGTAGATTTTCCGTAACTTCCAGTAAATTCTGTAGAAATGATAAAGTGGTCAAATGGACTATGCAGTGTCAGTGTCCAGAGGCCTGATGGCATGGGTAAACATTGCATATTTTCCAGTTGATGCTGTAGAAATGGACAAGTGACCAAATAGCCTGTACAGTGTCCAGATACATGCTAGCATGGGTAGATTTTGTACAGCTTCCTGTTAATGTGGTACAAATGGTCAAGTGGTCAAACAGACCATACGGTGTCCAAATACCTGCTGGCATGGGTAAATTTGGATAACTTCCAGTAAATGCTGTAGACATTGTCAAGTGATAAAGTAGTGATAAAGTATCCGAATACATGATATAGCATGATCAGATTTTGCATAACTTCCAGTTAATGCTGTAGAAATGGTCAAGTGGTCAAAGAGACTGTACAGTGGCCAGATACATGCTAGCATGGGTAGATTTTACACAGCATCCAGTGAAGGTTTTAGAAATGGTCAAGTGGTCAAACAGATTGTACAGTGTTGAGATACATGCTAGCATGGGTAGATTTGGATAAGTTCCAGTTAAGGCTGTAGAAATGGTTAAGTGGTCAAAGAGACTGTACAATGTCCAGATACATGCTAGCATGGGTAGATTTGGCATAAGTTCCAGTTAATTCTGTAGAAATGGTCAAGTGGTCAAATAGACTGTATAGTGTCCAGATACATGCTAGCATGGGTAGATTTGGCATAAGTTCCAGTTAATTCTGTAGAAATGGTCATGTGGTCAAATAGACTGTATAGTGTCCAGATACATGCTAGCATGGGTAGATTTGGCATAAGTTCCAGTTAATTCTGTAGAAATGGCCAAGTGGTCAAATAGACTGTATAGTGTCCAAATACATGCTAAAAGGGTAAATTTTGTGTAGCTTCCCGTCAGTGCTGTAGAAATGGTCAAGTGATCAAGTAGTGAACCATGTCGGACCATGTCTAGCAAGGGATGGATTTTATACAGGTTCCAGTTAATGCTGTAGATATGGTCAAGTGGACAGATTGTACACTCTCCAGATACATGCTAGTATGGGGAGATTTTTTTTGTAGAATCTAGTTAATGCTGTAGAAATGCTCCAGTGGTCAAATAGACTGTACTGTGTGTCCAAACACATGCTAGCAGGGACATACTTTGTAAAGGTTCCTGTTAATGCTGTAGAAATAATCAGGTGGTCAAATAGACTGTATAGTGTCCAAATACATGCTAGCAGGCAGAGATTCAGTGTAGCTTCCAGTTAATGCTGTAGAAATGGTCAAGTGGTCAAATAGACAACACTGTCCACATAGATGCTGTTAAGGTTAGATTTTGTATAGCTTCCATTTAATGCTGTAGAAAGAGCAAATGAGTCTAGCTTTAAGCCTCACTCAGGAATATTCCAGCTGGTGGCAGTCTGTAAATAATCAAGTCTGGACTAGAGAATACAGTGATCAACATCATGAGCATCGATCTGCACATTTGGGAACCGATGAGGTGTCAGCCAAGTCAACGAGTCTGACTGTGTGATCCTGTTAATCACCTCTTATGACAAGTATATTCAGATTCAGAGATTTTCGCAAAAGTGACAGGTGTGTTTTGTTTCTGGAGCACATCTCCAAAACTTACTAATATCTGTGAGCAAAACTTGGTAGACCCTATTGTGGTGCCTTCTGCTATTTACAGATTTTCGTGATTTATCATTTTCTGAGATACATGCTAGCTTGGGTAGATCATGATCACAGGGTGTTTTCAGGGTGGTTTGTGTAGCAGTAACTTATTATCTGGAAGTCATGAAGTGGACTGTGTATAGAGGCCACATACATGCTAGCTTGGGTGGATTCAGATAACAGCATGTCTTCAGTGGTTTGTGTAGCTCAGGTTAAAGGTATTCTCTGTAGGTCACGAATTAGAGTGTGTGTAGAGACCATTTGCAGGCAAGTGTGTTTAAATTTTTATTACATCTTCTGTTCAAGCTGGTTTTGTGTAGCTCCAAGTTAATCTTAATTTGTGGAAATCCTGAAGTACACTGCATAGAAGCCAGATACATGCTACCTTGGGTAGATTCAGGTGGCACCATGTGTTCAGGGAGGTGTTTGTAGCTCCAAGGTAAAGATATTCTTTGGAAGTCACTAAGTAGAATGTGTCTTGAGGCCAGATACAGGCGATGTTTGGTAGATTTAGATTACAGGGTGGCTTCAGTGTGGTTTGTTTAGCTTAAGGTGAAAGATGTTCCCTGGAGATCATTAAGTAGACTATGTATGGAGTCAGGAGAAATGTTAGGTGTTAATTTTAGTTGGCTGGGTGTGTTTAGGGTGGTTTGTGTACCTCTGGTTAGAGGTATTTTCTGGATGTCATGAAGAAAACTATGTATAGAGGCGAGGTACAGCCAGCTAGAGTAGATTCAGAAAACAGTAGTGTGTCTTCAGAGTTGTGTAGCTCAGTTAAAACTTTTTATCTGGAAGTCATGAACGAAAGTATGTATAGAGGCCAGATACATGCTAACTGGGGTAGATTCAGATTTTCAGGGTGTCTTCATGGAGGGGTGTATAGCTTCAGGTTAATGGTATTTTCTAGAAGTCATCAAGTAGATTGTGTGTAGATGTCAGATGCATGCTGGCTGTGATAGAGTTAGATTACAGGGTGTCCTCAGGGTGTTTTTTTTACCTCTAGCTTAAAGGTATTCTCTGGAAATCATTAACGTGACTGTGGATAGATGCCATATACATACCAACTTGGGTGGGTTCAGATTACAGGGTGCCCTCAGGGTGGTTTGTGTAGCTCAGTTTAAACATTTTATCTGGAAGTCATGAAGTATAGTATATATATATACAGGTCAGATAGATGTTAACTGGGGTAGATTCAGATTTTCAGGGTGTCTTCAGGGTGGATTCAGGCCAGATGCATGCTGGCTGTGATTGATTTAGATTAAAGGGTGTCTTCAGGGTAAATTGTATAGCTTCAGGCTAGTTTTATTGGCTGGAAGTCATCAAGTAGTCTGTATGGAAGGTAGATACATCCTAGAAGGGGTAGATTCAGATGACACCTTGTCTTCAGGGTGGTTTGTGTAGCTCAAGTAAAACATATTCTCTGAAAGTAGTGAAGTAAATGATGTATAGAGGCCAGATACATGCTACCTGGAGTAGATTCAGGTGGCACCATGTATTCAGGGTGGTTTGTGTAGCTTTAGGTTAAAGGTATTCTCTGGAAGTCATCAAGTAGACCATGTATAGATTCCAGATACAGGTTAGCGTGTTTAAATCAAGATGCCATCTTCTGTTCAGTGTGGTTGGTGTAGCTCCAGGTTAATTTTATTCTCATGAAGTAGAAGGGGCAGGGTGGTTTGTATACCCACAGGGGAAAGGCATTCTCTGTGTATCATCAAGTAGAGTGTTAATAAGGTCCAGATATATGCTAGGTGGGGTAGATTCAGATTAGAGGGTGTCTACAGGATGGCGTCTGTAGCATCAGGTTAAAAGGGTATTCTTTGGACGTCACCAAGTAGACTAGGTATATAGTCAAGAGATATGCTAGGGTTTATAGTTTTAGATTATTGGGTGTGTTGAAGGTGATTTGTGTAGCTGGGGTGAAAATAGATTACAGTGTTTGTTCAGTGTGGTCTTTGTGGCTCAGTTTAAACATATTTTCCGGAAGTCATGAAGTAAAGTATGTATAGAAGTCAGATCCATCTTGGCTGGGGTAGACTGAAATTACAGGGTGTCTTCAGGGTGGTTTAACTAGCTCAGGTTAAAGGTATTCTCTGGTCTTCAGGGTGGTTTGTGTAAGTTAAGTGAATTACGTAGACTATGTATAGAGGCAGGAGATATGTTAGGGTGTTTAGTATTAGATTGCTGGCTGTATTTTGTTTGGTTTGTGAAGCTCAGGGTAAAGGTATTCTGTGGAAGTCATGAAGTAAACTATGTATGGAGGCCAGATGCATGCCAGCTCAAGTAGATTCAGATAACAGGGTGTCTTCAGAGTGGTTTGTGAAGCTCAGCTTTGAGTTGTTGGGGTAGATTCACATTCTAGTGTGTGTGCATTGTGTGTGCATTGTGTGTGCAAGGTGAGTTGTGTAGCTCGGGTTAAAGGTATTCTGTGGAAGTCATAAGTAGAGTGTGTGTAGAATCCAGATACATACTAGCTTGGGTAGATTCAGATTACAGGGTGTCTCCAGGATGATTTGACTAGCTCAGTTTAAGCTTATTCTTTGAAAGTCATGAACCAAACTGTGTATAGCCACCAGATATATTCTAGCTTGGGTCGATTGCAGGACCCATGTAGGTACCCTCAGGTGACATTCCCTCAACCAGGGAACAGATCCCCATGAGGTGACCCAAGTAGATACCCCTAGGTCACACACCCTCCCCCACACGACAGCACCCCATAAGGTGATCCATGTAGATACCCCCAGGTGACATCCCCTCAACCAGGGAACAGACCCATGTAGATAATCCCAGATGATACACCCTCCCCCACACGACAGCCCCCATAAGGTGATCCATGTAGATACCCCCAGGGGACACCACCCCCAGGTGACAGCCCCCCATAAGGTGACCCATGTAGATAACCCCTGATGACACACCCTCAGCTGGTGACAAACCCCATGAGGTGATCCATGTAGGTAACCCAGGTGACACACCCTCCCAGTTGACAGTCCTCCATAAGGTGACCCAAGTAGATACACCCAGGTGACACGCCCTCCCAGATGATAGACCCCCATAAGGTGACCCATGTAGATACACCCAGGTGACACACCCTCCCAGTTGACAGACCTCCGTAAGGTGACCCATGTAGATACACCCAGGTGACACGCCCTCCCAGTTGACAGACCTCCATAAGGTGACCCATGTAGATACCCCCAGGTGACACACCCTCCCCCAGACAGGAGACCCCGAAAAGGAGAACCATGTATATACGCCCAGATGACACACCCTCCCCCAGACAGCAGACCCTGAAAAAGAGACCCATGTAGATACCCCCAGGTGACACACCCTCCCTCAGATCATGTTTCCTGAATCCTGACAGCATCGTCCGGAAAAACAAAAACAAAAGTCAGATGCATATTGTTACAAAATACTATTTAAATTGTGAGGAAGAACGTCATTGGTCCGTTCTGAAGAGCCAGAACATGACCCCTGTGATTCATCACTGGTTGAAAGCAAAACCCAGACGACTAAAGAGGATTCTCCAACCCGGGGAATCTGAGGAAGTCAGAGGTGATGAACACATAATGTATGCGCTCTAAATAGGTTCGAGGAGCTTAAAACAGTATGTCTGCCCAGAGTATGGGGTCGTTAGCAGTAGTCTAATCTTGGTTGTGTACATAAACGAGTAAATAATCTACTCGTTACATGACAAAAACATGATGTATGTGATAAACACTCTGTCCAAGAGGAAACTCTGGTTGACTGACAGATGACACATGTCTACCTGTCTGCTAATGACAATATGCTCTACACAACTTTAATTACTGACCATTTGCAATTTGAATGGGCCTATCGGGCTTAGAGACTAGAAACAAAGAGCTGGCTAAGTGTATCGTCAAATGAACCAATGGCCAATGACAAGGCCTCGTCACACATGAGTGCACATCCATAGGCCTTGACTGGGTTCGGTATCGCAAGTGCTTCATTTCGAGGGAGGTAAACCCAAGTACAAAATATTGCACTTTTGATTTGCAATTATATGCTTATAAATTTGTTTATTTGTTTCTTTACAATCACCAATGCATTTTATATATCATGAACATGTGATAACTGTGATTTAATTATGTCTCTGTTTAATTATGATTTTTGGTTGCATTTGACCTTTAAAATAATTTAATATAAATATATTTATTTCCAGCATTGTGTTCTGCGATATTTAAATGGACTTGGTCCGTGCATGTTTGTCATGTTTGGCTCATATTCTTGAAACATTCATAGCCTCAAGAATTCTTAACTTAGTTCGTAGCCAGTGTAATATGAATGGGCATGAGAAGTTTGTTGGGCTATGAATGTTTCGAGAATAGCTAGCCTGATCATTAGAACCGTTCAATATTTCCTTACCAAGCTTGGCAAATATATAGGTCAGGGGGTGTACTGGTGTATTTTGGTAGTTTGGGCATTCTGAATTGAATATTTTGGGCCTTTCCGTGTCAACAAATTTGCCTTTGATTCAAATTGGAGGAATTACTCTTTTCTGGAGCAGAACCTGTAAACCATTCACTGTTTCTTCACCGAATTTTGTACATACACATATCTAATGGTGAACTGGTACCTTTTGGTAGTTTTGGAATTCTGATTAAAATAAGGTTTATGTTTCTATGGCAACAATTTAGGCTTCAACTGAGGTCGGTGGTATTGCTTCTTTATGGAGCAGAACTCAAAAACCTTCGCTACTCTCCTCCCTCTTTCCTATATACATGCCAAAAACAGTTGACTTAGTCATAGCTTGTAGACATATTCATGAAGATTACTTTGCCATTGATTTCGGATATTGATGACTATCTCCTCTCCTTTGAAAATGTGTGGATATTTTTACAGTCTGTCCCACCAATGGCAGAGCCACACAGTTAATAGTCTGAAATGATGAATTTGTGAAATGAATACTCTAACTATTCTCGTATGTGTCGTTTTATTGTCTAAAAATTATCATGAATTATTCAGGCCAGTAATGTGTCTGATGGGCCAGTGACACTCTTGGGTCACTAGCCCAGCCCCCATAAGATAACTCATGTAGATATACCCAGGTGACACACCCTCCCCCATATGACAGAACCCCATAAGGCGACCCATATACATACCCAGGTGATACACCCTTCCCCTAGATGGAGGACCACTCCAGGTGACACACCCTCCCCCAGGTGACAGATCCCATTAGATGACCCATGTAGATACCCCGAGGTGACATACCCTCTCCAGTTGACAGGTCCCTATTAGGTGACCCATCTAGATAGCCTCCAGGTGACACACTCTGCCCCAGACTGCAGACCTCCCAGGTGACACACCCTCCCCTAGACAGCAGACCTCCCAGGTGACACACCCTCCCCCAGACAGCAGACCTCCCAGATTACACATCCACCCCCCAAGACGGTAGACCTGCAATGAGGTAACCCATGTAGGTAAGCCCTGGTGACACACTCTGTCCCACACAGCAGACCTCCCAGGTGACACACCCTTCCCCAGACAGCAGACCCCCCAAGTGACACATCCTCCCCCAGACGGTAGACCTCCCAGGTGACACACCCTCCCCCAGATAGCAGACCCTCCAGGTTAACACCATTCCCCCAGATGACAGACGCCACAGGTAAACACCGTCCCTCCAGGTAAAAACTGTAACCCCCAGATGACAGGCCCCATAAATGGACACTTGTAAAGTACCCCAGATGGAAGACCCCAGAGGTGTCACACCCTCCCCAGATAACAGACCCCATAGGTAAACATCCTGCCCCAGATGACACACCCTCCCATAGATAACACACCCCAAAGGTGATACACCCTTACCCCAGATGACAGACCCTTTGTGTGAATACCGTCCCTCCAGGTAATACACCCTCTCCCAGATGATAATGCCCCCTGGTAAACATCGCCCCCAGCCCAGACGACAGATCCCCATAAGGTGACCCATGTAGATATAACCAGGTGATACACCTTCCACCATATGGTAGATACCCCAAGGTGCACACATGACGGAACCCCATCCAGGTGATCATTGATATCTCCAGGTAAACCACTGTAAAATCCTAAAAAATCAATATTTATTTAAATACATGTACACCTGTCCTCGGTGAGACCCTGAATGAGGCATATTAAAAACATATTTGTTTTCTGTTGTATTTTTTGTGCAGTGATTGGTGTCTTGAACTTCTACACATGGCACCATTTTGAACATTGACACAATTTTAACAACAATTAGGTCGGTGGTAAAATTCTGTTTATTTGAAAACTGAAGTAAGAACACAAAAAAGTGTATTTCGTGTAATTTAGTCATCAGTGATGTGGATTTTAGTGTACTCTACTTCTGGTTCGTGACACTCTGAGAGTGGTCAAGTACATATACAGTCGAACCCTGTTTATCCGGATGCTTTTGGTTTCACTCGAAAATCGTCGGATAGGGACACATCCGGTTAACTGGATCTAACAAGCAAAATGTGAAAATTAAGTGAAAGCAAAAAAACTGCATGTATGTATATCAACAGTCAATAGTAATAACAGTGAATCATCATAACTAATAAGTGTACCGATAATACAGCGGAACACAGGTTACATGTTGTCAGGTTGTCTCGGACGTAATCGTGTAGCGTGTGAAGTTTCAGATGGTAAGTTATATGAAAAACATAAATCGATGACAAAAAGTTTCTATTTTGCTAATCGCATATATTTTTCTTTAAATTTTGAATGCCCTAAAAACATGTGACATCACATCAAACTTAATCTGTCTGCAGAAATTAAACTTCTGGATGGGATCACATGACTTAGATCATGTGGCAGGCTATTTTTAACTTGCATCGCAACAGGTAGTAGGGGTCGATTTATAAGTGTTATCTACAGTCCAATTACAGTGCAGTTTACCTTAATCCCACTGAACTTGTGTCTTTGTAACTGATGAGATGCTTTCACACGCACCAAATCTCAATGAACAACCTGAGTGACACATGTCACTAGTGTTTTGATGGCTAATGATCAACTCATACTAAATGCCTTCCGATAAAGTTGCTCAGATCTTTCCGTCCGGATAACGGGATCATTTTTCAGTGGAAATCAATGGGAATGGTGCAGGGTCCGGTTAAGCGAGTACAATTAATGAACTTTTTACCTGACTGGAATGTTGTCTCTTTTGAGCCATGCAGCCATGAGGATTGCCTTCCAATGCTTTAAGGGTTCACATAGAATTAGGTGCAGTGGGGTATCCTATTGGTTAAAGCATTTGCTGGTTTCTCTGTAGTGAGTGAGTGAGTGAGTTTAGTTTTACACCACCCTCAGCAATATTCCAGCTATATGACTGCAGTCTGTAAATAATTGAGTCTGGACCAGACAATCCAGTGATCAACAACATTAGCATTGATTGATTAGTTCCGTCATGGGTACAATGTGTGGAGCCCTTTTCTGGTGTCCCCAGTTGTGATATTTCTGAAAAATATAAAGCAGAGTTAAACTGAAATCACTCCCATAATGTTATGGGTATATTTGAATGTTTTCATCAGTAATTGGCTTGACGCTGACTTGTTACATTGTGAAAACTTTGCATTCAGCAGGGTTTCAGCTTTAAGACAGCAAGAAATAAATAATGGAGCTTGGACCACACAATCTAGAGATTGACATGTACACATTTGGGTACAAAGATGTCAGTTGATAAAGTGAGCCAGGGTGGTCACATGATCCAAGGATTATTTTTTTGTAAAGGCAGTTGTCACTGAAAATGTTTACAGGGTTCTTGATTATCAGTTATGTAATGGCAGATCAATGGTGTTTCAATCACCCTCATTGTCAACGGACAAACTAGCCGTTAAATATCTTGGGTGTCACATCAACACAAGACAGTGGAGGAAGAGGGATATTTGGTTCTTGCATTGGTCAAGTTGGATTTAAGTCAATATAACATATGTTCTGGTTGGATAGAAAGAAGGGAGCTAGAGGTTTTTCACGAAAGCTTTATAAATATGGCTGTGGTAAAACAGAAGTTCGCAGGAAGATATGACAAGTAGCCCAGGAATTGGGAAAGGCAGGAGCCATGGGCCACTTTGCACATTGGAATAAAAAATGGCCCATTAAAATTTGGAAGTTTACGTTTGATACAAGGGCAGGAAGATATGACAAGTAAACTCTGTGGTAAGAAAATGAAAGTTCGTCTAAAGTGATCAGTTGTTACAGCATGTGTTGTGTATGGTTTGTTTTGCTTCAGGTTAAAGGTATTTCTCTATAAAATGTCAAGTGCTTGAAATAGTAGTGTAGACAGATAGGTTGGTTTGCATGGCAGCTGTGTAAAGTTTATTTCAGGACATGGTGGTGTCAGACAGACTGTGTTGAGGCCAGGCAGCATGGGTAGGTTGCATGGTGTCTGAAAGGTGAATGGTTTAGGTTCTGGTTGGTAACACTCACTTCCAAATGGTGAAGGGGCGATGGAGTAGCCTAGTGGTTATAGTGCTGGCTTGTCACACCGAAGGCAAGGGTTCGATTCCACACATGGGTACAATGTGCGAAGCCTATTTCTTGCCATGATATTGCTAATGTGTAGGACTTCAACTTAAAAAAGGTAACCGGTAAAAGGTAATTTGTTTATTTGCATAAAGTTTACTGTGGAAAATGTCAATGTTGATTGAGGAAACTAGCTACATGCTAGCATGGGTAGATCTAGATTACAAGGTGTCTTGAGGGTGGTTAGCTTAGCTTCAGGTTAAAGGGGATGGTAAGGTAACCCAGTGGTTAAAGTATTTGCTATTTACGGTTTGACTCCCCAATTTTGTGCAGATGGGTGACACACCCTTTCCCAGATGACTGATTCCCTTAACCCCTGTTGTCTATATGGAAAGTTAACCAGGCGAAACACACTCCTCTGTATGACTGATACCCCTCACCCCCAGTTGTCTGTGAGGAAAATGACCCAGATGAGATACCTTTCCCCAGATGAATGACACCCAGCTGTCTTTGTAGTGAGTGACACAGGAGACACTGTCTCCATCATATGAGTGACAATCCTCCACAGGTGTCTATTTGGAAAGTGACCTAGGTGACGCACCCTCCCCCAGATGACTGACATCTCCTGTTCTCTTTTTAAAAGAGACCCAGGTGACACACCCTCCCCCAGATGACAGACATCTCCTGTTTTCTATTTAAAGAGAGACCGAGGTGACACGCCCTCCCCCAGATGACTAAAACTCCTCACCGGTAGTTGTCTATATGGAGAGTGACCCAGGTGGCACACCCTCTCCCAGATGAGTCCCAGTCATCACACCCAGCTGTATATATGGAAAATTACCCAGGTGACACACCCTCCCCCAAATGACAGACATCTCCTGTTTTCTATTTAAAGAGAGACCGAGGTGACACGCCCTCCCCCAGATGACTAAAATTCCTCACCGGTAGTTGTCTATATGGAGAGTGACCCAGGTGGCACACCCTCTCCCAGATGAGTCCCAGTCATCACACCCAGCTGTATATATGGAAAATTACCCAGGTGACACACCCTCCCCCAAATGACTAAAACCCCTCACTGGTAGTTGTCTATATGGAAAGTGACCCAGGTGACACACCCTCCTCCAGATGAGTCACAGTCCTCACCCCCAGTTGTCTATATGGAAAGTGACCCAGGTGAGATGTGACCAATGTGAGTGACACCTCTCAACCCCAGTCATCTCTGTGGAGGGTGACCCAGATGGCAGATCTTCCCCCAGATCACTGACACCCCTCACCTGCTGTTGTCTATATGGAAAGTGAACCAGGTGACACACCCTCCCCCAGGTGGCATCCTCCCACCCCCCAGCCCCTTTCCCAAAACCACCCCTACCCCTACCCCCTACCCCAATGCCAAGATCCGACTGACTTGTACATTCTCCCTGGTAATGCATCTTGCCCTAAGCTGACAAACATTCCTCAATCCCCCTACTGCCCTTTTGGGTGACCAAGTATATTCACCCAAGTGAGTTTGCTCACAGGTCTGCTAACTGATGTTAACTTCCTACAGCCATATACCTTCTTTTAAATCAGGTCGCAGAAGTTGACCTGAAGGAATGATTGGTTTTCTTTCCTGTAATTGCGACCATGTCGCAGACCCGCTTCACTGTTGTCTGCATGGTGATGTGTTCAAAGGGTGATTCTAGATTAATTTCCAACAACTGGGGGCACCAGTTGACTTAAGGAGTGACTCCCAACCGGGTGATTCTGTGAACAGCATTATGAAACTCAGTCATGATGTCATGCCTTGTATGACAATGATTGGTTGCTTGGGGAATAATTTATTCTGCATGGGAATCTCTTCAGACTTTGTTATTGGTTGCCTGCTGTTGTCAGGTATTGGCTGGTCATATGTAAATGTTATGGGAGGACATGTCAGCTGCTGTCATAATATCAATCACTGGATTATCTGGTCCTTCATGATTATTTCCAGGCTGATAAACAACAAACTAAAATCAATTTAAGTAGTCATATTTCATTACAGCTTACAATTCCCATGTCTGTGTATCACATGATGTAAAAGTGAAGGTTAAATTCAGAGGTACAATTTTGGGTTAGTTTCTATTATATTGCTCTTGTAAGATCGCAGATTCCCAAAGTTCACATGGTTTTCAGAGTCATCAAATCACGCTAAGATTCTCACAAATTCCATCGGCTAAAAAAAAGGAATATTGTTATTTGGAATGTTTATTATAGTTAAGGGAAATACTCTTAACAATCGTAGGGCCATATACAGAGTTACCAGATTTGCTCTAAATTGCTGAAATTGTCTGTCTTGTGAGGCACTCCTTGGTGTTGTGTGTACAGATTGATCACATCTCATTTTTTAGTAGTGCGCAGGTTGGTCATTTGACAGTATATGGTCATGGCACTAAAAATGTGTTGGCATTCAATGAAAATAGATTTGTATTTCCTGAATCCCCCAAAGTGTAAGTTAGGATTGGAACTGGTTTTGAAATATAGTAGGGAGAATAATTAGTGTAAATATAGACTTGTTGATGTTCTGTACAAGTATTTTTCTCCGAAAATTCTTGTCCTTGATGTGACTGAGATAACTGTTGGTTTATGCAGTATGACAAAGTCTTTGAATTCATATTTCACAGTGAAATAGGACAGGTATCCTGAAAAAAGTATTATGGCCAACCTATATTTCAACTGTTTAGAAAAAGTGACCAACACTGCAGTGTATGCCAAACCAATCTGGGCCCAGTTTCACAAAACTCTCATAAGGCTAAGATCTCGTAACTTTTCTTGTAGCATTTGTAATTGCTATGCTGTAACATAGGAAGTGGGAATGATATGAGAAAAGTTGTGAAATGGAGCTCTGTACACTGAAGGCATTCACTGGCTCTGGGAAATGCATTTCAACGGCCAAATGCAGTAGTTTGTGTCAGCGATGTCATATTCCCCTTGTAGCAGAGGTTTTTCCCTAGAATTATGCATGGTGACAACTTCTGTTGGTTGTTATCAAGAAAGAAGCTATAATCCACCAATTTTTGTGGGAATCTGAAATTCAACATGAAAATGCTGTCTTCAGGGTAGATCTGGTAGCTTTTAGCTACAGATATTCCATGGAAATGGTCAAATGGTGAGACAAACTGTGTTTTGAGGCCAGATAAATGCTTGTTTGGGTAGATACAGATTACAGGGTGTCTTCAGGGTAGATCTGGTAGCTTTGAGTTTAAAGGTATTTCATGGAAATCGTCAAATGGTGAGACAAACTGTGTATAGAGTCCAGATACATGCCAGCTGGCCAGCATGCCCAGACCTAAAGCCTATTTCCATCTGAAATCACTTTCACCTGTTACACTCCCTGCTGTCATTTCAGGATGTCAACAGGGTAGGAGGTCGCGTCAGGTAACCTTTGGGATCAGCAGTCAGAACACAGCTTATCAAATCTCAAAAGTTGACATTCATGCATAGACTTTGAACTTTTACCTTGAGAAGGCTTGTAACTGAATGATACTATTTTCTGTACAATTGCACATGGAGCATGCCACAACAAAGAGTATATACTCACGGGAAATAGCTTTCTGTCAATATTCAAGGATGTCAACTTGCAGAAATATTAGCTAATGATAACTGTGTCAATGGAAACCCCAAAGCATAAACAGAGTCTAATTTAGACCGTGCCCTTGTGCCATTGGCGCATGATAGTTAAAAATGATGCACTATTCCTTAACCTGGTGGGTCTGATTGGCCTACTATGAAAATAATTTGACTCGTATCTATTATGTAAAGACATACCTCTCAAAACTCTTTAATATTTACAACATATTTTCACCATTCCAGGTGATAAATCAGCATTCATAATCCCTGCAGTGCTGTACACGATTTCCCCACATTTAATGCTATGCCTAAATCAATGCTTGGAGCTTATAATACATTGTTTATTCAAGTCATGCTGTTTCGTTATGCATTAAGAGTTAAGTCCCCTACCAGTGTATTTCCCAGGTCTATATCAAAGGGCGGTGACTGAAGTTGAAAAGAGTGTGCGCAGTTATCAAAATGAAATGTAGCTGATATGTCGTTTGCTTGGTTTTCAAAAAAAAAAAGAACAAAACCTGATAGAGAAAATGCCAAAACCATTGCGAGGTCAAGTGTTGACACTTCTAATTTAATAACTAAGACGAAACTATAAAAAAAATAACTAAGACAAAACTATAAAAAAAAGCCCAATGATACGCTGACCGATTTTAACACTGAGAACAAAGCATCAATCTGTTCGTTCCAAATGAAATGGCAAAGTTTGTATCAGTAGGTTCCCTATAATGAGTGCAAAAAACAAAATGACTTGTGCACTTTGTCTGAAAAATGGAAAGCAGAATGTTTTCACTGATGGAACAGATAATTTCCATGCTTCCATGCTCAGGAGACATGCTGATAGTGTTGACCATAAACTTGCTGTCCACCTGAATGGTTGAAGGGACAAATGAAAATGGCAGTGAAAAATATGATTCGTGGTGAGAAAAGGCAGCAATTCAATTTAAATTATCACTTTAATTGATACAACTGAACAGCTTTTTGCATGACAAATTCATTAACATTGCAGAGTGAATGTCTCCCTTGTCTTTTCTTATGCCCCACCTGCAATGGCAAATGTGGGGCACGATTTCAATTAACCACGAGCTAATGGCACACTTCTTCTGAAAAGTAAATTAGATACTGTATATATACTGAAGGTCAACTATCTGATTTTGGTTAGACTTTTAGGAGTATAAGGAATAATACTGAGACTAAGTTTACTTAGACTGGCTTTTTCTGGCTTTCGATTAAGCATTGTAAAAAGTATTCTCCAGAAATAGTTCAAGTATGTTTACAGTGTCAAAGTACATACTGGCATTAGTAGATTTTACCAAGCTTACAGCTAATGCTGTTGAAATGACCCACTGGCCAAGTAGACTGTTAAATGTCCAGATACATGCTAGCATGAGTAAATTTTCCGCAGGTTCCACTTAATGCTTAAGGATTGGTCAAGTGGTAGAACAGATTGTACAGTGTTCAGATACATGCTAGCATGAACAGATTTTACATAGCATCCAGTTAATGCTGTAGAAATGGTCCAGTGGTAAATCAGACTGTACAGTGTCCAAACACATGCTGGTACAAGAAGATTTTCCATAACTTCTAGTTAATGCTGTAGAAATGGTCAAGTGGTCAAAGAGACTGTACTGTGTCCAGATACATGGTAGTATGGGTAGATCTGACATAGTGACCAGTTAATGCTGTAGAAATGGTCAAGTAATCAAAGAGACTGTACTGTTTCCTGATACAAGCTAGAATGAGGAGATTCTCTGCAGCTTCCAGTTAATGTGATACAACTTGTCAAGTGGTCATGTAGACTGTACAGTGTCCAGATACATACTGGCATGAGTATATTTTGTATAGTTCCCAGTTCATGTTGTAGAAATGGTCAAGTGCATGTGTTAAAATAGACTGTACTGTGTCCAGATACAGGGCAGTGTGGGTAGATTTTACACAGTGTCAGGTTAATGCTGTAGAAATGGTCAAGTGGTCAAAGAGACTGTACGATGTCCAATTACATGCTGGCATGGGTAAATATGCCTAAGTTCCAGTGAATGCAGTAGATTTGGTCAAGTGGTCAAATAGACGGATAAAGGCTAGGATGGGTAGATTTTACATAGTGACCAGTTAATGCTGTAGAAATAGTCAAGTGGTCAAACAGACTGCACTGTGTCCAGATACATACTGGCATGGGTATATTTTCTACAGTTCCCAGTTCATGACGTAGAAATGGTCAGGTGGTCAAACAGACTTCATGGTGTCTAAATGGATGCTGGGATGGGAAATTTAGATAAGATAACTTTTTGCATAACTTACAGTTAAAGTTTTAGAACTGGTCAAGTTGTCAAATAGACTGTACGATGTCCAGATACATGCTAGGATGTGCAGATTTTGCATAACTTCCAGTTAATGCAGTAGAATAGGTAAAGTGGTCAAATAGACTGTATGGTGTCCAAATACATGTTGGCATGGGTAAATTTGCATAACTTCCAGTTAATGCAGTAGATATGCTCAAGTGGTCAAATAGACTTCTGTGTCCAGATAGAGTGTAGAATGGTTCGATTTTACATAGTGCCAAGGTAATGCTGTAGAAATGGTCAAGTGGTAAAACAGACTGTACTGTGTCGAGATACATGCTTGCATGTGTAGGTTTTTGGATTACTACCACTTAATGCTGTAGAAATGGTCAAGTGGTAACTCAGACTGAACAGTGTCCAGATACATGCTGGCATGGGCAAATTTTGCAGAAGTTGCAGTTAATGCTCTAGAAATGGTCAAGTGGTCAAAGAGACTGTACTATGTCCATATACAGGCTAGGATGGGTAGATTTTGTACAGCTTCCAGTTAATGAGGTACAACTCATCAAGTGGTCATATAGACTGTACAGTGTCCAGATATATACTGGCACTGGTATATTTTGCTTTGTTTCCAGTTCATGCTGTAGAAATGGTCAGGTGGTCAAACAGATTGTACAGTGTCTAAATGGATGCTGGAATGGGAAATTTAGATAACATCCAGTTAGTGCTATGGAAATGGTCAAGTGCACATATTAAAATAGACTGTACTGTGTCCAGTTACAGGGTAGTGTGGGTATATTTTACATAGTGTCAAATTCTGCTGTAGAAATGGTCAAGTGATACAGTCTCCAGATAAATGCTAGCATGGGCAGTCTTTGCACAATGTCCAGTTAATGCTGTAGAAACAGTTAAGTGGTCAAACAGACATGATTGCACAGTACAGTGTCCATATGCATGCTAGCATACATAGATTTTGTACACTTTCCAGTTAATGCTGTAGAATGGTGAAGTGGTCAAATAGACTGTACAGTGGTCAAGTGGTCAAACAGACTTGTAGAAATGGTGAAATCTTCAATAGACAACAGTGTCTCGATAGAGACTAGCATGGATAGGTTTTACAAAGCATCCAGTTAATGTTGTTGAAATGGTCAAAGGGACAACAGTGACCAAATACATGTGAGGATTTGTAGATTTTAAGAAGCTGGTCAAGTGGTCAAACAGACTGTACAGTGTCGAGATGAGTGCTAGCATGGGTAGATTTAGCATAAGTTCCAGTTAATGCTGTAGAAATGGTCAAGTGGTCAAATAGACTGTATAGTGTCCAGATACATGACATCATGTGTAGATTTTGCATAAGTTCCAGTTAATTCTTCAGAAATGGTTAAGTGGTCAAATAAACAAGAATTTCCAAACACATGCAGAAATGGTCAAGTAGCGAAACAGACTTACAGTGTGCAGATACAAGCTAGGATTTGTAGATTTTGCATGGTGTCCAGTTTATGCTGTAGGAATGGTCAAGTGGTCAAATAGACTGTATAGTGTCCAGATACATGACATCATGTGTAGATTTTGCATAAGTTCCAGTTAATTCTTCAGAAATGGTTAAGTGGTCAAATAAACAAGAATTTCCAAACACATGCAGAAATGGTCAAGTAGCGAAACAGACTTACAGTGTGCAGATACAAGCTAGGATTTGTAGATTTTGCATAGTGTCCAGTTTATGCTGTAGGAATGGTCAAGTGTTGAAGCACAATGAACAGTGTCCAGATACAGGATTGGATGGGTATATTTTGCGTAACTTCCAGTTAATGGTGTCGAAATGTGTAGATGTGAAACTACAGTGTTGACATACCTGCAAGGATAGGTAGATTTTACGTTGCGTCCAGGTAATGCTTTAGAAATGGTCAAGAGGTGAAACAGACTGTACTGTATCCAGATACAGGCAAGCATGGGTAGATTTTACATGGTGTCTAGTTAATGCTTTAGGAATGGTCCAGTGGTAAGATAGAGTGCACAGTGTTGAGATCCTTACTGGTATGGGCAGATTTCACAAAACGCCCAGTTAATGCTGTACAAATGGTCAAGTGGTCAAATAGACTGTGCAGTGTCCAGACATATGAGACTTGGGGTAGATTTTGTGTAGATTCCAGGTACTGCTGTAGAATTGGCCAAGTGGTCAAGTAAAGTGTACACTGTCCAGATATATGCTGGCAAAGGTAGATTTTATACAGGTTCCAGTTAATGCTTTAGAAATAGTCATGTGCACAAATAGACTTACAGTGTCTAGATAGATGCTAGCAGGGGTAGATTTTGTATAGCTTCCCGTTAATGCTGTACAAATGGTCAAGTGGTCAAATAGACTGTACAGTGTCCTGACACAAGCTAGCCAGTGTAGATTTTATGTAGCTTCCCTTAAATGTGGTGGAAATGGTCAAGTGGTCAAATAGACTGTACAGTGTCCTGACACAAGCTAGCCGATGTAGATTTTATGTAGCTTCCCTTAAATGTGGTGGAAATGGTCAAGTGGTCAAATAGACTGTACAGTGTCCTGACACAAGCTAGCCGGTGTAGATTTTATGTAGCTTCCCTTAAATGTGGTGGAAATGGTCAAGTGGTCAAATAGACTGTACAGTGTCCTGACACATGCTATCAGGGATATATTTTGTAAAGGTTCCAGTTAATGCTGAAGAAATGGTCAAGTGGTGAAATAGATTGTACAGATATATGCTGGCAGGGGGATATTTTGTAAAGCTTCCAGTTTATGCTGTACAAATGGTCAAGTGGTCAAATAGACTGTTCAGTGTCCAGACACATGCTAGCAGGGATATATTTTGTGAAGGTTCCAGTTAATGCTGTAGAAATGATCAAGTGGTGAAATAGTCTGTACAGTATTCAGATACATGCTCCAGTTAATCCTGTAGAAATGGTCACATGGTCAAGCAGACTGGCCCAGATACGTGTTAGCAGGGGTAGATTTGTGTGGATTCCCATTAATGCTTTAGAAAACCTGTCCCTGCTAGCATCTATCTGTACACTGTACATTCTATTTAGCCACTGGAGCATTTCTACCGCGTTAACTGAAAGCTACACAAAATCTACTCATGCTAGCATGTATCTGGATAGTGTACAGCCTGTTTGTCCACTTGACCATTTCTACAGCATTAACTGGAACCAGCATAAACTCTATAACATGTTAGGATATATCTGGACAGTGTACACTCTACTTGACCACTTTGCCAATTCTACAGCAGTTCACAAAATCTACCCCTTTCAGGATGTATTTCGACACTGTACAGTCTGTTTGACCACGTGACCATTTCTACACCATTAGCTGCAAACTGTCTAAAATCTACCCATGTAAGTATGTATTTCGACAGCATTTAAGGAATTCTACGCAAAATGTACCCCTGCTACCTTGTGTCTGGACACTGAATTGTCTATTTGACCTCTTGACCATTTCTACAGCATTAATGGGCATGTACACAAATCTACTCCTGCAAACATGTATCTGGACAGTGTACAGTATATTTGTCCACTTGACTATTTCTACAGCATTAACTGGATGCTATGTAAAGTGTACCCCTGCTAGCTTGTGTCAGGACAATGTACAGTCTATGTGCACTTGACCATTTTATAGCATTAACTGGAACCTGTATAAAATATACCCTTACTAGCATATATCTGGACAGTGAACACTCTACTTGACCACCTGTCCAATTCTACAGCAGTAACTGGAAGCTATACAAAATCTACCCCAACACTGTATAAGCTACTTGAGCACTTGACCATTTCTACAGCAGACTGTTGGCAGAGGGAGATTCCGTGTAGCTTCCAGTTAATGCTGTACAAATGGTCAAGTGGTTAAATAGATTGTACATTGTGCAGATATGTGAGAGCTGGAGTACATTTTGTGTAGCTTCCCGTTAATGCTGTAGAAATGGTCAAGTGGTCAAATAGACAACACTGTCCAGATACATGCTGTAAAGGGTAGGTTTTGTATAGTTTCCAGTTAATGCTGTAGAAAGAGCAAATGAGTCTAGCTTTATGTTGCACTCAGCAATATTTCAGCTGATGTCAGTCTGTAAATAATCTAGTCTGGACCATAGAATCCAGTGAGCAACAGCATGAGCATCCATCTGCGCAACTGAGTCTAACTGTCTATGTGATTCTGTTAATCACCTCTTATGACAAGCATATTCGCTTTTTATAGGAAGCATGGGTTCTTAAAGGCCTATTCTACCTTGGACATGCACCGATTGAAATCATCAAGTAGACTGTGTATGGAGGCTTGGGTAGATTTAGATTACAGGGTGTGTTCAGGATGGTTTGTGTAGCTTCAGGTCAAAAGGTATTCTCTAGAAGTCATGAAGTAAAGTGTATAGAGACGCGATGCATGCTAGGTGTTGTAGATTACAGGGTGTGTTCAAAGTCATTTGTGTAGTTTAAACCTATTATCTGGAAGTCATGAAGTGAACTGTGTATAGAGGCATGCTAGGTGGGGTAGATTCAGATTTGCAGGGTGTCTTCAGGGTAAATCGTGTAGCTTCAGGTTAATCTTACTCTCTGAAAGTCATGAAGTAAACTGTATAGAAGCCAGATACATCCTAAGAGGGGTAGATTCAGATGACACCACGTCTTCAGGATGGCTTGTGTAGCTTGGGTTAAAGGTGCTCTCTTGAAATCATGACACAGGCTGTGTATAAAGGAAAGACAAAAGCTAGCTTGAGTAGATTCAGGTTACAGGGTGTCTTCAGGATGGATTATGTAGCTCCAGTTTAAAGGTATTCTCTTGAAAGTGTTGAGGTGATTGTGTATAGAGGTCAGATACATGCTAGTTTGGGTAGAATCAGATTACAGGGTGTCTTCAGGGTGGTTTGTGTAGCTCCAGTTTAAAGGTATTCTCTGGAAGGCATTAAGGTGTCTGTGTATAGAGGCCAGCTACATGGTAGCTGGGGTAGATTCAGATCACAGGGTGTCTTCAGGGTGGTTTGTATAACTCCAGTTTAAAGGAACTTTCTGGAAATCATTAAGGCGTCTGTGTATTGAGGCCAGATACATGGTTGCTTGGTTAGATTCAGGTTACAGGGTGTCTTCACATGTCACAGTGGTTTGTGTAGCTCCAGTTCAACGGTATTCTCTTGAAATTGTTGAGGTGATTGTGTATATAGGTTAGATACATGCTAGTTTGGGTAGAATCAGATTACAGGGTGTCTTCAGGGTGGTTTATGTAGCTCCAGTTTAAAGGTATTCTCTGGAAGTCATTAAGGTGTCTGTGCATAGAGGCCAGCTACATGGTAGCTGGGGTAGATTCAGATCACAGGGTGTCTTCAGGGTGGTTTGTCTAGCACAGATTAATGGTATTCTATGGACGTCAGGAAGTAGAGTGTGTGTAGAGGCCAGATACAGGCTAGTGTGTTCAAATTTATAAAACATCTTCTGTTCAGGATGGTTTGTGTAGCTCCAGGTTAATTTTAATTTGTGGAAGTCCTGAAGTAGACTGTGCTTAGAAGCCAGATAAATGTACCTTAGGTAGATACAGGTGGCACCATGTGTTCAGGGAGGTGTCTGTAGCTCCAGGTTAAAGGTAATTTCTTTGGAAGTCACCAAGTAGAATGTGTATATAGGCCAGATACATGCTAGGTTTGGTAGATTTAGATTACAGGGTGTCACCAGTGTGGTATGTGTAGCTCAAGGTTGAAGGTGTTCCCTGGAGATCATTAAGTAGACCATGGATAGAGGCAGGAGATATGTTAGGGTGTTAATTTTAGATGGCTGGGTGTGTTTAGGGTGGTTTATGTACCTCAGGGTAAAGGTATTTTCTGGATGTCATGAAGAAAACTAAGTATAGAGGCCAGACACAACCAGCTTGAGTAGATTCAGAAAAGAGTAGTGTCTTCAGAGTTGTTTGTATAGCTCAGTTTGAAGATTTTATCTGGAAGTCATGAACGAAAGTATGTATAGAGGCCAGATATATGCTAACTGGGGTAGATTCAGATTTGCAGGGTGTCTTCATGGTGGGGTGTATAGCTTCAGGTTAAAGGTATTTTCTAGAAGTCACCAAGTAGATTGTGTATAGAGGCGAAATGCATGCTGGCTGTGATAGAGTTAGATTACAGGGTGTCCTCAGGGTGGTTTGTGTACCTCCAGTTTAAAGGTATTCTCTGGAAATCATTAATGTGACTGGATAGATGCCACATACATGGTAGCTAGGGTAGGTTCAGATTACAGGGTGTCCTCAGGGTGGTTTGTGTAGCTCAGTTTATACATTTTATCTGGAAGTCATGAAGTAGAGTATATATAGAGGCCAGATACATGCACATGCTAACTGGGGTAGATTCAGATTTTCAGCGTGGCTTCAAGGTGGGGTGTATAGGTTCACGTTAAGGGAATTTTCTAGCAGTCATCAAGTATATTGTGTATGGACGCCAGATACATGCTAGCTGTTTTAGATTCTGATTACATCATTCGTGCAGGTTGGTTTGTATAGCTTGAGGTTAAAGGTATTCTCTGGAAGTCATCAAGTAGACCATGTATAGATTCCAGATACAGGTTAGTGTGTTTCAATTGAGATTACGTGTTCAGGGTGGTTGGTGTAGCTCCAGGTTAATGTTATTCTCTGGTAGTCATGAAATAGACTGTGTACAGGGGACAGATACATGCTAGGTGGGGTAGATTCAGATTAGAGGGTGTCTTCAGGTTTGTTTGTGTACCTCCAGGTGAAAGGCATTCTCTGTATATCATCAAGTATTTAGGGTCCCAATATATGCTAGGTGGGGTAGATTCCGAATACAGGGGGTCTTCAGGATGGCATGTGTAGCTCCAGGTTAAAAGGGTATTCTTTGGACGTCACCAAGTCGAGTATGTATATAGTCATGCTATGCTAGGGTTTTAGTTTTAGATTATTGGGTGTGTTCAAGATGATCTGTGTAGCTGGGGTAAAAGTAGATTACAGTGTTTATTCAGTGTGGTCTTTGTGGCTCAGTTGAAACATATTTTCTGGAAGTCATGAAGTAAAGTATGTATAGAGGCCAGATCCATCCTGGTTGGGGTAGATTGAAATTACAGGGTGTCTCCATTATAGTTTGTGTAGATTTAGGTTAAAGTTATTGTCTGGAAGTTATGACGTATAAAAACCAGATGCATGCTAGGTGGGGTAGATTCATATTATAGACTGTGTTAGGGTGGTTTCTCTAACTTGGCTTGAAGGTATTCTCTAGAAGTCACCAAGCAGACTGTGTATAGAGGCCAGATACATACATGCTAGGTGGGGTAGATTCAGATTACAGACTATGTTCAGGGTTGTTCCTCTAGCTCTAGGTTAAAGGTACTCTCTGGAAGTCATCAGGTAGAGTGTGTATAGAGGCCAGATGCATGCTAGGTGGGGTAGATTCTGATTAGAGGGTGTATTCAGGTTGGTTTGTGTAGCTTCAGGTTAAAGGTGTTCTCATGACATAGACTGTATTATGGCAAGATACATGCTATCTGGTGTAGATTTAGATTACAGCCAGGTGTGCTCAGAATGGTTAAATGTGTAGCTCATGTGAAAAGTACTGTGGTAGTTATGAAGTAGAGTATGTATAAAGGGCTCAGATATGGTAGCGCGTTTTGTTTTAGATTACAGGTTGTTTGCAGGGTGCTTTGTGTAGCTCCTGGCTAAAGGTGTTCTCTGGAAGTCATAAAGTAAACTATGTATAGAGACCAGATACATGCCAGCTTGAGTGGATTCAGGTAACAGGGTGTGACTGTGTTTTCAGGGTGGTTTGTGTGGCTTGAGATTAGAAGTGTTCCCTGGAGATCTTTAAGTAGGGTATGTATAGAGGGAAGAGAGATGTTAGGGTGTTTGGTTTTAGATGGCTGGGACTGTGTTTAGGGTGGTTTGTGTACCTGAAGTTAGAGATATTCAAGTATATAGTCAAGAGATATGCAAGGGTGTGTTCAAGGTGATTTGTGTAGCTGCGGTAAAAGTAGATTATCATGTTTGTTCAAAGTGTTCAGGGAGGTGTTTCTGGCTCAGTTTAAACTTATTTTCAGGAAGTCATAATATAGACTGTACAAAGGCCAGATGCATGCTAGCTCTAGTAGATTCATATTAGAGGGTGTCTTCAGGGTGGTTTGTGTAGTTTGAGGTTAAAGGTACTCTTTTGAAGTCATGAAGTAAACTGTATATAGACACCAGATGCGTGCTATCATATTTGCTTTCACTTTACAAGGTGTTTTCAGGATGGTTTGTGCAGCTTGAGGTTAAAGGTACCCTTTGAAAGTCATGAAGTAGACTGTGTATACGTGCCAGATACATTCTAGCTTTACTAGATTTAGATTACAGGGTGTCTTCAGGGTGGTTTGTGTAGCTTGAGTGTTCCCTGGAGATCTTTAAGTAGAGTATGTATAGAGGGAAGAGATATGCTAGGGTGTTTGGTTTTAGATGGCTGGGACTGTGTTTAGGGTGGTTTGTGTACCTCAGGTTAGAGATATTCGCTGGAAGCCATGAAGTAAATGGATGCTGGCTTGGGTTGATTTAGATTACAGGATGTCTTCATTGTGTTTTGTGTATTTTCAGTATAGAAGTTTGTTTCGAAATGGTGTAGTGTCAAATATAATGTGTACAGGCACCAGATGGATACTAACATGGGTAGAATACAGGGTGTCTTCTGGGTGTACATTCAAGACATGGATAACATGGGTAGATTGCAGGGTGTCTTCTGGGTGGTTTGTGTATCTTCAGTACAGGTGCTCTTCTGGAAATGTTCAAGTGGTGGTTAAACAGACTGTGTACTGTCAGCAGATGGATACTAACATGTTTAGATTGCAGGGTGTCTTCATGGTGGTTTGTGTATCTTGAGTGTAGACTTTTGTCTGGAAATGTTCTAGTGGTGGTTATACAGACTGTGTACAGCCATCATAATGGATACTAACATGAGTGGATTACAGGGTGTCTTCAGGGTGTACATTCAAGAGATGGATAACATGGGTAGATTGCAGGGTGTCTTCATGGTGGTTTGTGTATCTTCAGTACAGATGCTCTTTGGAAATGGTCAAGACGTGGTTAAACAGACTGTGTACGGTCAGCAGATGGATACTAACATGAGTTGATTACAGGGTGTCTTCAGGGTGTACATTCACGAGATGGATAATAACATGGATAGATTGCAGGGTGTCTTCATGGTGGTTTGTGTATCTTCAGTACAGATGCTCTTCTGGAAATGGTCAAGTGGTGGTCAAATAGACTGTGTACTGTCGCTAGATGGACTGTGACTACTTAATTTTTTAAAGACTGCACACGAAAGTGCATTTGTCATTTATTCTTTTTCTTGTGAATGATCATGAACAGTTAAATCTCATAAAATTTGAAAAGATCTCATTTTAGCGGGGGAGTCCCACATGAGATTTTATCTCACATGTTTCCTCAGCCAGGATGATCCCTGTGGTTTGTGTAGCTTCAGGGGAAAAGTATTAATTGAGTCATTAAGCCTACTGACTATGGAGACCAGATGCATGCATTGAGTAGATTTAGAATACAGGGTGTGTTCAGGGTGGTTTGTGTGGGTACAGTTTAAAAGTATTCTCTGGAAGTCATTAAGTATATAGTCACCATTATCGTCATGAGACACTGAGTTTGCTGACGTTAGTTTACAGACAGTTTAATTACGAGAGTTCAAAGTGTCATTTATCACTGATCCCACCACCATTTTCAGTAACTTTTGATTTTTTGAAGCGAGGATTCACATTCATCAATGCATGTTACTCTTACACCTTAGTAAGATGAACTAGCTTACTTCTTTTCATGATAGGGCTGAGATATTTCTAGTGTGAGGTTAAATATTCACTCACTCATACTTTGAGATGTGACATTTTAAAGATAGTAATTGGCTTCAAGTCTCTCACACACTTTCTACCAATGTCATGAATGTAGGTAATTACTCATATTTTTAGACAAAATGTAAAAGTTCAGCTATCTATTAATAAAAGTCACCTTTTAGTGTGAATAATTGTGACTTGGTGACTTGAATTGTCTTTGATTCATTGTGATTCTTGATTGAAGTTTCCAGAGACGCTCACACACACGTCTTTACCCGTCAGTGGCAGGCAAATCCTTTCACAAGCAAATAGATAGATTTAGATTACAGGGTGTGTTGAGGGTGGTTTGTGTAACTTCAACTTAGTCTCTGGAAGTGACAAGTAGTCACATAAACTGTGTACAGAGTCAACATGCATGCTATTTTAGGTAGAGTTTTATTACAGGGTGCCTTCAGGGTGCTTTGTGTATCCCCAGGTTAAAGGTATTCTCTGGAAGTCATTATGTATTGTCACATAGACTGTATAGAGGCCAGATACTAGTCTGTCGTACAGACCCTGAAGTATAAATGTCCAAGAAAGCCCACGCAAGTCTAGAAAATGTTGCAAGTCTAGATTTCCACTGCTTCAGGAAATGAAGAAAGTCTCTTGGCTCCATTTCATTACATTATTTTTTTCACTATGAACATGTTTTTAGTAAAATATGTTCATTTCAGAGACTAGCTGTCAGTCTAGCCAGATACATGCATGCTTGGGTAGATTTAGATTACAGGGTGTGTTCAGGGTGGTTTGTGTATCTTCAAGTTAAAGATATTGTCTGGAAGTCATCAAGTAGTCACAGAGACCATGTACAGAATCGAAATGCGTGTACGCTTAGGTAGATTTAGATCACATGAGTGTTGAGGGCGTTTTTTGCATCTTTTAGTCAAAGATATTCTCTGGAAGTCATTAAGTAGTCACATAAACTTTGTATTGAAGTCAGATATGTGTTAGCCTGGGTAGATTTAGATTCTAAGATGTGTTCAGGTATGCTTTATCTATCTTCAGGTCAAAGGTATTCCCTGAAAGGCACCAAGTAAACCATGGATGGCAGCGAGATACATGCAAAATACGGTAGATATAGATTTTAGGGTGTCTTCATCATGTTTTGAGTATCTTTAGGTATTTTCTTGAAGTCATCATGTAGTCACATAGACTGTGTACAGAAATAAAATACATGCACTCTTGAGTAGATTTAGATTCCAGGGTGTCTTTTGTGTGGTTTGTGTATCTTCAGGTTAACGATATTCTCTGGAAGTCATTAGGTATAGTCTCATACACTGTGTATAGAGGCCAAATACATGCTAGCTTGGGTAGAGGGTGTTGAGAGTGGTTTGTGTATCTTTAGGTTGCAGGATTTTAAAAAAATGTTTAACACTAGCCATTCTTATTACATAATGTCATTCAGACATTAATAGATACCACATCTGCACCATCGAGTTATGAAAATAGTTCTAAAAATGATAAATATGCAAGAAACTGAAAACCTCTTTAGCCCCATCCATGAATATTTCTATTTTTAGCGGTCCACCATATATGAGTGTGACGTCATAACCGAGAGTCCGATCGGTATGTTTACATGTGTTTTGAATAAAGTGTTGTGGTTATTTATTGGTTTGTGTATCTTCAGGTTAATGATATTCTCTGGAAGTCATTTGGTATAGTCTCATAGACTGTGTATAGAGGCCAAATACATGCTAGCTAGGGTAGATTTAGATTATAGAGGGTGGTCAGAGTGGTTTGTGTATCTTCAGGTTACTGTTTAAGTTAAACACTAGCCATTCTTATTACATAATGTTATTCAGATATTTTAATAGATACCACATCTGCACCATCCAGTTATGAAAATAGTTCTAAAAATGATAAATATGCAAGAAACCGAAAACCACTTTAGCCTCATCCATTCATTTGCATATTTCTATTTTTAGCGGTCTTCCATCTGTGTGTGTGATGTCATAACTGAGAGTCTACTTGGTGTGTTTACATTTCGCCATTGATTTGAAAGGGACACAAAGCCCAGTGTTTTGAATAAAGTGTTGTGATTATTTATTGGAAACTGACAACTGTACATCTAGTTTTAATGATTATTTTGTTGTGTAGACAACACGGATGTGCATTTCCTGAGAAATTCTATTTGACATGAAGGGCATAGATTGTTTGGTGTCATCGCACAGATTTCGAACCCCTCCGCACTAGGGGTTCATCTATGTTTGTTACATTTTTTTATCCCCCCGGCATGTAATGTGGTGGGACATAGTTGACGCCTCATCTGTCTGTCTGTCTGCTTGTCCATCTGTCCGTAATCATTTTGTTTCCGGAGCATTACTCAGAATTCAATATTTTTAGACCAAACTTGACAGATATAATAATCTCAACCTTTAGCTTAGCCTTTTTGCTATTTACAGAGTTTGGGCATTTTTATTTCTTTTTTTGTTTTTCCTTAGAACATTAGTCTAATAGGGTGAGCTTCATTTCCGGAGCAGAACTCCGTTCATTATTTTTCTGCAAAACTTGGTAGACATCTCAATCAGAACCTGAAGTGGTACCTTTTGCTGTCTACAGGTTTATGTGATATATTTTTTTCTTGGTTTCCACGGAAACGTTTCGGACATAGTCTCAAAAGTGAGAAGTGTGTTTCGTTTCCAGAGCAGAACTCAAAAGCCATTCAGTATTTTTCTGCAAAACCTGGTAGATATATCAGTCAGAAGCTGAAGTGGTGCCGTTTGCTATGTACAGGATCTTGTGATTTATTATTTTCTCTGTCTCCATGGAAACATTTTGGACCTAGTCTGAAAAGTGAGAGGTGTGTTTCAGTTCCAGAGCAGAACTCAAAAACTTGTTAATATCTTATTGTAAAACTTTCTAGGTATGTGTGGCAGACCCCAAAGTGGTGCCTTTTGGTTTTTAAAGGATTCTGTAATGTATTATTTTCTTGGTTTCCATGGAAACGTTTCGGACTTTGTCTCAATATGGAGGGATGGGCTTCGTTCCCAGAGCACAACTCGAAAAGTATTTGATATCTTTCAACAGTCTTGAAGTTGTGACTTTGCTGGTTACAGATATGTGGCATTTATAATTTTCATGAATTCCATGAAAACTATTCAAACTTAGTCTAAAAAAACAATGAATAACTCTCAGATAATTTGCCCTTTCAAAGATGTGGGGGCCGGGGGGATATGTCGTCTTCTGATGTCCATGGGTTGTATCCAAGTTATTAACTGACCAAAGATATATACTTGGATATAATTTCAATAATAGGCGTTCACATCAACTGGGATGAAACTGGCAGACTACACCTTGCAATGCACATGCTAAACCGGTACTACCTGTCTTGCGAGAAACATGGTTCAAACCAAGAAACAATTTCATCCTGTGATCCTTCATAGCCCAGTGGATAAAACTGACAAAGAAGTAAAGAAAGGGCTACCGATTCATAACCAGGTGTTGTCATGGCACGTTCAAAATTATTGATAATGCCACATTTTATGAATCATTCAGTGATGGCAAGACAAGTAATACTTCAGTGTTCCAGAGCAGAGGGATAATTGATAACTGTCTGAGGAAGTGAGATCATATCAGATTTGAGGGATATTGTGAAAAAGTGTCCCTCCAGAACAATAGTGATGTCACTGTTGGTTTATAATAAAGTTTAATATTAAGGCCTACATGTTCAAAAATGAAAATAAAGTTCCAACAAGGGTAAATAAGCAAAAGTGATAACTGCAAACTCTATAAGGAAAATGATTTATGGTATGACCAGACTTTCAAAAGGCCACACTTCATACTAAGCATTGCTTGTATACATTGTATTGAGTAACTTGAATATTGAACATTTGATGATTTTTAACCAGATGGCATTTCTATTTTATCAGTTGTGTAGACCAAAAGAGTGCTTGCTATAGTGCACATGGGACTTGGCCCTGCTTTGTAAATGTTTCATTAAGTGCCCGCCATGTATGACAAAACCAGAACAGATTTCAAATCGATATGTTGTCATATGCATTGAGTAATGAAAACACATTTAAACTGGGGGTCAGGGAATCAACGTTCAACTGCAATAATGCAGGTGTCACTGTTTTAGGATTTTGTTTTCAGTTATAATTGTAGTGAGTTAAGTCATATGTTGATTTTAGCAATATTTCAGCAGAATCAGTGTCAGTGTCAGGGGGGCAGTCACAAGACTTGGACTTAACTCATAGCACCCATTTGGGGAATCAAACAAGAGTCTTCCATGTGACAAGCGAACAATTTAGCCACGGGGCAACCCTAGCACATATATAGTGCAAATTCAAATTGAAATGTTTTCTGAATCATAGTGAGTCTTCAGTCATCAATCTTTTAGACCTTAGTGAGATAAGCTGTTACGTGAAACTTTAATGTCAAAATATAGGATATTAATTAAATCTACTTCAGTATTTTTAACAAGAGTCATCAGAAGATGACATATCATCCCCACGGCCCACATATTTGAAAGGACAAGTCATCTGACAATTACTCATTGTTTTTTTAGACTATTTTTGAATTGTTTCCATGGAATTCATGACAATTATAAATGCCATATATCTATAATCAGGAAAGTCACAATTTCAAGATCTGTCTCATATATATGCCAACATCTGTTGAAAGATATAAAAAGGTTTTCGAATTGTGCTCTGCAAACGAAGCCCACGCCTCCATTTTGAGACAAAGTCCACTTTAAGGTCTCCCCTACATATGTGCCAAGTTTTGCAGAAAGATGCTTAGAAGTGTTTGAGTTGTGCCCTAGAAACACAGCCCATCCCTCCATTTTGAGACTAAGTCCGAAATGCTTCGAATCACAAAAACCTTTAAAAACCAAAAGGCACCACTTTGGGGTCTGCCACACATATCTGTCAAGTTTTACTATTGTCCATGGAACCAATTCTGACTTAGTCTCAAAATGGAGGGATGGACTTTGTTTCCAGAGCACAAGTGGAAAACCATTTGATATCTTTCAACAGATCTTGGCATATAAATGAGACAGATCTTGAAGTGGTGCCTTTTGCTGTTACAGATATATGGCATTTATAATTTCATCCCCACGGCATGTAATGCAGGGGGATATAGTCGACGCCTCATCTGTCCGTCCGTCCGTCCGTCCGTCCGTCCGTAATCATTTTGTTTCCGGAACATAACTCAGAAACCGTTCAATACTTTTAGACCAAACTTGATAGATATAATGATCTCAACCTACAGTTGTGCCTTTTGCTATTTACAGAGTTTTGGTATTTATATTTTGTTTTTCCATGGAAATTATGGTGTTAGTCTAATAAGGGGGCGGGCTTTGTTTCTAGAGCATAACTAAAAAAACGTTCAATATTTTTCTGCAAAACTTGGTAGATATACCAATCAAAAGCTGCAATTGTGCCTTTTGCTATGTACAGGTTTTAGTGATTCGTCATTTTCTCAGTTTCCATGGAAACATTTTTGACAAAAGTGAGAGGTGTGTTTCGTTTCCGGAGCAGAACTCAAACACTTTTTAATATCTGTCAGTGTTACTCAGTAAATATATGTGGCAGACCCCAAAGTGGTGCCTTTTGCTATTTATAGGTTTTTATGATGTATTATTTTGTCGGTTCCATCAACACATTGCTGACTTTGTTTCTGGAGCACAACCCGAAAACCATTTAATATCTCTCAAAAGGCCTTGGCAGATATACGAGACAGATCTTGAAATGGTGACTTTTTCTGATGGCATTTATAAATTTCATGAATTCCATGGAAACAATTCAAAATTGGTCTAAAAACACAATAAGTAACTGTCGGATGATTTGTCCTTTCAAATATGTGGGGGCTGGGGGGATATGTCATCTTCTGATGAGTCTTGTTTATGACTTCCATGGAAACGATTCTAACTTAATCTAAGAAAACATCAAGTAACTGTCAGATGATCTGTCCTTTCACATATGTGGGGGCCGGTGGGATATGTCATCTTCTTATGACTCTTGTTAAGAAGTGCTGTGAAAGACCACAGTGTTGGCAAAATATGTATACAAAGAGGCAAAACTTCATAAGGATTCTTGTATTGGGTATTCCTTTTGACATTCTAAACAAACACAGAGGCCAAAATGTCAGCTTTGGACAGAGACGGAGAGAGCTGCATTCCGGAAGTGGTGTTGGTTGCTGCTGAGTCATGCAGGTGAGTAATAGATGTAGTTGTGTTGGAGGAACACAAACACTACAGTAGTTAGCTATATAAAGAAACAGTTGATGTAAAAGTATGTCATCATTTGTCCTCACATTCTGTTTTCGATCGGAGATATATTTTCACAGTCACAGTAACCGTTACTCAGTAGAGCCAAGTCATCTATTTCCCTAGACAGGTGTGTTGTGTGTCTGAGTGTTTGTCATGGTGGATGGTTTGGGAGGGGTTTGGGCATGGACAAATGAGAACTTGGAACATATGAACGTGGTTGTAAGAGACAGTACATATAATTACTGAAAAGTATGAAAAATGAGTCAAATCAGATATTTATCCTGCAGAGACTGGCCCTCAACCATATGAAAATGGTTGAATTGTGGGGTGGAGGGTGGGTGGGTTGTTAGGGCTTGATTAAACCTTGACTCTCTCTCACACTCTTTCTCTCCTAAACACAATGTACAATAAATAATACAAAAATGGCTGTTCTGCACTGGCCGAAAACTTAGGTTTTTATGAACACCATGTAAAAACATCATAGCAGCTGTAGATGCGTCCTCGATATCTCCAGTGTATACGTTCGGATAAGTCTCCACTATACTCTGGATGCATCTACGGCTAAGCCCGATAAATTTATTACCTCCTTTGACTGACTTTTTATCCAACCAGGTGTATGCTCTGGGAAGTTGAGCGAGCCAATCACAAGACTTTTGCTTTTTATATTATGTAACTGATTAAACTTGGCAACACGAACCATGCACAAATTCTTTGAAAGAGGCAGAAGGAGTTCTTGCATATATATTTTTTAATATTTTCTGACCTATCAATGTGTCTGTATGATTTCTCCTAAATCTGAGTTGCACTGCAAACAACCCTTCGCAGTTGCAACCGATGTCTTTATCGACACTGGCAAGTTCAGTTGTAACGGCGGCATAGCTGATTGGCTAATTGTGAGGATGTGAGCCGGTAAAGGGAGGTAATAAAGTTTTCGGACTGAGCCATAGATGCATCCAAGGTATAGTGGAAACTTATCGGAACATATACGCTGGAGATATCGAGGATGCTGTATATGTAGGGTCACTCTTAACCCACTTTCATAAATGGGAATTGGGAAAATACGCTCATTCACATAACGCACACTTTGGGTGGGTTTCGTGGCAAATGTAAAACTGTTAATTAAATGCTATTTTTAGGATGTGCATGGCAACATTTCACATCTATGAAAACAGCTTAGATGCCCTGGAAAACCCAAGAGGACAATCAGCTACCTCTAAGACCAAACCAAGAGGCCAAGCCAGTGAACAAGAGACCAACTCGTGGTAAATATTACTCCAATAATCGATAATTTTTGCCTCTTTGCTCCCTTTTGTTGAACTGGTACACTGCAGTTTGAAAAAACCCACAAAAAGCACTGTTCCTATTACTAAATCCTAAATTCACTGTAAAGTCCTGTTAAGGGAGTACAGTTACTGAACTATGTTTCATTTCACATAAATATCGTTCAGAAGGCGGGGTTTCTGGATATGGGGGTCTGAAAAAATGGGGTTTCACTGTACATGCATGCTTTTGCCTCCATGATATTGGGTGTACACACTGTATTCATTAATTTGTCATAAACAGTTTGTATGCAAATAAATTCTTTGATTTTATTATCGTATGCTGGTGTCTTGATTTGATTGCTGGTCTTTCTTTGCTGTTGATCCCACTTGACACATTTCTACTACAACACACTGAAGAAATTTCTTTTCCAGAAGCGTACAGTTGAAGAGAACGATACAGTATGGATTTATCTGAATTTATTGCATCTATAATTCTATATTGTATCTATTATCAGCTGTTAAGAAGGTTACAGGCCTGTATCATTTTAGATTGTATCTATATTTTGCAGATTTTCCAGATTTTGCAGATTACACATACATGGAAATTGAAAATGTAATAAAACTGATGTTTGATGCACTGATATAGAGTCTTTACCGATTTACTCCAAAAACATACACTAATGAATTTAGGGTACATCAGTTCATTACAGAGATCCTGAATAATGAACCCTGTACCTGTAACTATTTCAGTGTTTACATTCCCGATGTTTTCCGTAAGACAGGGTCAATACATTGATCGAACATTGCCATTATGATGTTTGCAAATTTTACAATGACTGCTGAAAAATAAATTCTGTACCTGATCAGATTTCAATGAACATGTTATAGGCAACTGGCTTGCATATAGGCCTGCAGTAGTCTATTCGAAACGAAGTCAGGATTGGGATCGTCCCACGGCTGTATGTTGTCAACTGGTGGAATCGTCAGTATTCATGTTGGTCTTGTTGCTAGAAATACTTTAAAATTTAAATGGTTGTATGTATATGATATTACCTATATCTAGTATGTCATCGAAATCCAGGCTGGACTTCCTGGTCTGATTTATTTGCTAGAAACAGACCTCAGTAAGCGAACAGGATCTGTAGCTCGGTCTTTTTCATGTCTTGATGTAGTGACTCTCGGGTATGATGTCAAGCAACCATGTGACCACCTACCTCATTTTCTTCCAAAATGTCGAAATGCTTTCAAGGGACTTAGTGTCTTTAATGTGGCTTGTGTAGCTCTAGGTAAAGGGTATTCTCTGGAAGTCATCAAGTAGACTTTGTATGGAAGCCAGATACATGAACTCTTGAGGAGATTGTGTACAGAGAATAGATATATGCAAGCCTGGGTAGATTTAGATTCCAAGGTATGTTCAGAGTGCTTTGTGTATCTTAGGTTAAAGGTATTCTCTGGAAGTCATTACGTATTGTCACATAGACTGTGTACAGAAGCCAGATGCATGTACGCTTGAGTAGATTTAGATTCCAGTGTGTGTTCTGGGTGGTTTGTGTACCTTCAGGTTATAGATATTCTTAGGACGTCATCAAGTAGTCACATAGACTGTCTACAGAGTCGAAATATGTGTTACCTTGGGTCGATTTAGATTACTGGGTGTCTTTAGTATGGTTTGTGTCGCTTCAGGTGAAAGGTATTTTCTGAAAGGTATTTTCTGAAAGGTGTGAAGTAGACAATGGATGGAGGCAAGATACATGCATTTACATAGATTTAGGCTGCAGGGTGTGTCAAGGGTGCTTTATCTATCTTCTCTGGAAATCTGTATGTATTGTCACATAAAATTCTTCAAAGGCATTTAGAAGTTGGTGAGGTAATACAAGACACTATTATGGATGACAACTTCTTTAATTCTTTTAACACGATGTTTCAAGGCTAATTCTTGCCCCTTCGTCAGGTGGATAATGAGGGTTCATTCTCACTTATCCACCACCCTCTAGTTTTGACAAGGGATTAGATGGGATTAGTTGACACGGGTTAGTGATTACACTGACATCTATTGTCTTGAGGATTATTCCGCTTCAGTGACTTGTCCACCTAGAACAATAGGTGGTGGATAAACGAGAAGACCCTGTATAGGTAACACTGGAGAATATATATAGGTATACATGAAGCCAGAGAGGTAAGATGTATATACAAGCACATAAATGTAATTAGGTATGTACAATCACAGAGGAGAGATGAAAAGGGGGAATGTTTTAACAGTACATGGTTGTTTACACAGCTGATAGATTGAGAGTCTATGAGTCTTTGTTGACACACCAGGCAGAGGGTAGGTACACGCCTTGATCTCTGTTGATCTGAAGTTCTAATCTTCTGATGTTGATTGCTTCCCAAAGCTTCCTTCTCCTCCAGTCACATAGACTGTGTACAGAGGCCAGATCCATGTTAGTTTGGGTAGATTTGGATTCCAGATACATGTACACTTGGGTAGATTTAGATAACTGGGTGTCTTTAGTGTGGTTTGTGTAGCTTCAGGTTAAGGGTAGTCTCTGGAGGTCATTACGTGACATAGACTCTGTACAGAGGCCAAATACATCTTAGCTTGGGTAGATTTAGATTACAGGGTGTGTTCAGGGTGGATCTGTAGCCTCAGGCAAAAGGTATTCTCTGGAAGTCATCAAGTAGTCACACGGACTGTGTTTCGAGTCAAATACATGATAGCTTGGATAGATTTGGATCTCGGGGTGTCTGTAGGGTGGTTTGTGTATCGCCATGTTATTCCAGGTATTCTCTGGAAGTTATTACATATTGTCATATAGACTGTGAATGGATACGTTAGCTTCTGTAGGTTTAGATGACAGGGTGTGTTCCAGGTTGTTTGTGTATCTTCAAGTTAAAGATATTGTCTGGAAGTAATTATGTATTGTCATATAGAGTGTATAGAGGCCAGATAAATGCACGCTTGGGGAGATTTAGATTAGAGGGTGTCTTCAGGGTGGGTTGTGCAGCTTCAGCTTAAAGATACTCTGTGGAAGTCATCAGATAGTCACATAGGGTGTGTACGGATTCGAAATACATGTTAGGTTGGGCAGATTTAGATTCCAGGGTGGCTTCAGGGTGTTTTGTATATCTTCAGATTGAAAGTATTCTCTTTGTCAGTAGTGACTATGTGTTTTGAGTATCTGTCTTCCGGGTGGTTTGTGTATCTTGATTTTAGAGGTATTCTCTGTAAGTTATTACACATAGTCACATAGACTGTATAGAGACCAGATACATGCACGTTTGGGTAGATTTAGATCCCAGAGTGTGTTCAGGGGGGTTTGTGTATTTTCAAGTTAAAGATATTGTGTGGAAGCCATTACATATACGGAGTGGAATGCTACTGATATCAGGAAATACACGACCATATTATTTGAGAAATCTTTTTGTAATAATTTTCCAATTTTCCAGTGAAAATTTAAAGAAAAAGGGAAGGGGATATCATGACATGTTACAAATGTGAACAAAATGTGAGAGGTGTGTTTCGTTTCCGGAGCACTACTTGAAAACCATTTCATATCTTTCGAAAGATCTTGGCACATATATGAGACAGATCTTGAAATAATGACTTTTTCTGATTACAGATAAAAGGCATTTATATTTTTCATGAATTCCATGGAAACAATTCTGACTTGTTCTAAAAACACAATAAGTAACTGTCAGATGATTTGTCCTTTCAAATATGTGGGGCTGGCGGGATATGTCATCTTTTGATGACTCTTGTTAAAACTGACCGTTCTGGTCGCAAAAGAGACCGTCTCAGATGGTCGGACAGGCCTGAGTTTGCAACGCTGGCATAGAGTCATTGTCTTGATAATAGACATTAGTTTTTTTTATTCTTGGTAAGAATTAGCCCCAGTTACTAGTTACTAGTTGCACAAGATAGTCAGATTTTCAAATGATGGCCAAGATCATTGCTCTTGATATCATTTACTGGCATAATTTTGGAATTTCAACAAAATAATATCAATTTAGGAAATCATTATTTCATGACAGCCTACAGTCACCATGTTTGCAAATCACATGATGTAAGGTCAAGGTTAAATTTAGTATGCAATGTCAGGTTAGTTTTTTTGTAATTATGAGAGATTGTGACTGTGAAAGTTGTAACCTTACATGGTATAGTCTGAGTATTTCATCTTGTATGAGTGATTATATATTTTCTGGATGATGTTTGACAGGTCCAAGATTCCGGCAGCTATTCAAGATTCATTCCAACAGACTATAACAAGACCAAAATGGTTCCAAGACCCTGATTTCAATGAATAGTGGTAATAAAGCTTTTCGGTGTGTGGATGTTTGTGGCTGTTGTCAGATGACTGATGTGTTTCTGACTGGATTGCTGTCTCTATTGAGCCATTCAGACAGTGAAGATTGTGTTCCAATGCTTTAGGGGTTCACATAGATGTCGGGTAGGGCAGTGGGGTAGCCTAGTGGTTAACATGTTTGCTTGTTATGCAAAGACCCGGGTTCAAGTCCCCACATAGGTACAGTTTCTGGTATACCCAGCTGTGATATTTGCTGGAATATTGCTGAAAGCAGCGTAAAACTGAACTCACTCATGTAAAATTGTCGGTATATTTGTACGCTTTCATCAGTATTTGGCTTGGTCCTGACTTCCATCACATAGTGAAAACTTTGCATTCAGCAGGAATCCAGCTTTAAGCCAACAGTGAATAAATAATGGAATTTGGACCACACGATGCAGTGATTGACATCTATATGTTTGGGTACAGCTATGTCAGTGTACAAAGATGTCAGTGGATGAAGTGAGCAGTTGTGACCACATGATCCGAGTAGGAATTTCTTATTTTCTAAAGGCAGTTGTTGCTGAAGATGTTCACAGAGCTGTCAGTTTAGCACAAATAAGCCCCAGGTTCCCTGTAGATGCAACCTTATGTTGAGGTTTAATTTGGATGGTCTAGTAATATTCTAGTGGTCAAAACGTAGTGATCAGTTATTACAGGGCATGTTATGTATGGTCTATTTTGATCAAAGTGATCTAAATAGTAGCTGAGATAGATTGGGTTTAAGGGGTGTCTTTTGGTTAGACTGCATAGCACCTCAATAAAGTTTATCTCTGGATATGGTAAGGTGTGTCAGATAGATTGTATGGTGAGGCCAGGTATATATTAGTGCATAGGTCTACAGGGTGTCTGACAGGTGATTTCTATAGGTTCTGGTTGGCAACACTGATTTGGTGAAGACAAACAGACTGTGTAGTGTGGCTTTGTGTATTAAATTTGACTTTGAGTGAATGGTGTGTAGAACTTCAGGTTGAAAAAGCATCAAGTATAGTTGAAATGTTGCTTAAGTCCTTGGTTTGATTTCCCACAAAGGTGCTTTAGAATGTCATAACTGAAAAACTTCAGATGAAAGCTTTCAAATACACCAGATTAGCCGCATCACGGCTTGGGTAGAGTTTTGTATTACTGCATGTGTTTGATATTGGTAACTAGTCAAATAAACTTTCTAAAGTGACTAGGTAGGAGACAGCATGGATATATTTGCAATACACAATGTTGTAATGGTGGTCAAGCAAACTATGTAGAGAGGCCAGGTACATGCTGGCGTGTATGGATTCGGTCCACAGTGTTTGTTATGGATGTTTGTGTGGCTTCAGTATAAAGGTTTTCTGTGGAAAAAATCAGTGGTGGTCCAGGAGCCTATGTAGAGAGGCCAGGTACATGCTAGCATGGGTATGTTTGATGATCAGATCAACTCCCACGACCAGATCCACCCTCATGGTCACATCCACCCAAACGACCAGTGATTAAATTGTTTGTTATTTACATACACCACATCAGTGTTTGACTCCCACATAAAGCACAATGTGTAAAGGCCATTTCTGCTAATACCACCTGCTCTTAATTGCTGCAATATATCTGAAAAGGGTGTCAAACTATGATCACTTGCTCGCTTGATCACTCACTCACTCACTCACTCAGATAGAATGTATGCATTTCAGATAGATTGTAGTCTGGGTAGATTTGAATAACTGGGTGTCATGAGCGTGGGTTGCACAACTTCAGGTTAGAGGTATTCTCTGGAAGTGTTGTTCAGACAGTATACAGGCCAGATAGATTGTAGTCTGGGTAGATTTGAATAACTGGGTGTTGTGAGGATGGGTTGCACAGCTTCAGGTTAAAGGTATTGTCTGGAAGTGTTTGTCAATTAGACAGTATACAGGCCAGATAGATTGTAGTCTGGGTAGATTTGAATAACTGGGTGTTATGAGTGTAGGCTGCACAACTTCAGGTTAAAGGTATTCTCTGGAAGTGTTGTTCAGACAGTATACAGGCCAGATAGATTGTAATCTGGGTAGATTTGAATAACTGGGTGTTGTGAGGATGGGTTGCACAACTTCAGGTTAAAGGTATTGTCTGAAAGTGTTGGTCAGATAGACAGTATACAGGCCAGATAGATTGTAATCTGGGTAGATTTGAATAACTGGGTGTTGTGAGGATGGGTTGCACAACTTCAGGTTAAAGGTATTGTCTGAAAGTGTTGGTCAGATAGACAGTATACAGGCCAGATAGATTGTAGTCTGGGTAGATTTGAATAACTGGGTGTTGTGAGGATGGGTAGCACAGCTTCAGGTTAAAGGTATTGTCTGGAAGTGTTTGTCAATTAGACAGTATACAGGCCAGATAGATTGTAGTCTGGGTAGATTTGAATAACTGGGTGTTTTGAGGGTCAAGTTGGGGGGTCGGCTTATTCACGGGGTCGGCTTATATGCGGTAATATACGGTACTAAGAAGTGTTTCCATTATAGTAATGATAATGATAATAATGTACACGGAACCCAAGCTGCCTGTGAGGTGCTAGAACAGCCATGGCCATCTCATCCCACAGGGTATCCCTGACACTTGATTTATCCCCCCTTATGGGTGCCTCCATTGACATTTTATACCCATGCCTTTTCCTTTAAGTCAGGCCACAGAACTGCAGAGCTTATTCTGGGATGATGCACTGATGATGAACCTCTTGTCAGTAATGGTTTCTCAGGAGATGCTAACTGCTTATGATACATTCTGCTCAGACTTCAAAAACTTGTCAAATAGACTAGCAGAGACAGATTTTGCATAGGTTCCAGTTACTGCTGTAGAAATGGCCCAGTGGTCAAGCAGACTGTCCACTGTCCAGGTAGTTGTCACATAGGCTGTACAGTGTCCATATACATGCTAGCCATGGGAGGTTTTGTGTAGCTTCCAGTTAATGCTGTAGAAAAATGGTCAAGTGGTGAGAGAGACTGTACAGCGTCTAGATACATGCTAGCAGAGATAGATTTTGTATATAGGTTCCAGTTAATGCTGTAGAAATGGTCAAGTGGTGAAATAACCTATAAAGTGTCCGGATACAAGCTAGCACGGATAGGTTTTGAAGTAGTAGTTCTGTTTAATGTCCAGATACATGCTAGCATGAGTAAATTTTGCCAAGCTTCCAGTTAATGCTTAAGGATTGGTCAAGTGGTAGAACTGACTGTACAGTGTGCAGATACATGCTAGCATGGGCAGATTTTACATAGCGTCCAGTTAATGCTGTACAAATGGTCTGTACCGTGTCCAGATACATGCTAGCAGGGATAACTTTTGTATAGGTTCCTGTTAATGCTGTAGAAATGGTCAAGTGGTCAAGTAGACTGTACCATGTCCAGATACATGCTAGCATAGGTAGATTTTGTGAACCTTCCACTTAATGCTGTAGAAAGTAGATTTTACAGTGTCGATATACATGCTAGCAAGGGTAGATTTTGTGAACCTTCCAGTTAATGCTGTAGAAAGTAGATTTTACAGTGTGGAGATACATGCTAGCAGGGATAGATTTTGGCGAGCTTCCAGTTAATGCTGTAGAAATGGTCAAGTGATCAAACAGACTGTACAGTGTCCAGATACATGCTAGCAAGGGATTGACTTTGTGAATCTTCCAGTTAATGCTGTAGATATGGTCAGGTGGTCAAATAAACTGTACGTTGTCTAGATATAAGCTGGCAGGGAAAGATTTTGTATAGCTTCCTGTTAATGCTGTAGAAATAGTCAAGTAGAGTTTACAGTGTCCATATAGATTTTGTACACCTTCCTATTATTGTGTGACAATGGTCAAGTGATCAAGCGTCCAGATACATGCTAGCAGGGATAGATTTTGTATTGGTTCCTGTTAATTCTGTAGAAATGGTCAAGTGGACAAACAGACTATACACTGTCCAGATAAAGGCTAGCAGAGGTAGATTTTATGTAGCCTCCCTTTAATGCTGTGGAAATGATCAAGTGGTCAGAGAGACTGTACATTGTCCAGACAAAGGAGAGCTTGATACAGGCTAGTGTATGTACATTCAGATTACAGAGTGGTTTGTGTAGCATCAGGTTAAAGGAGTCATGAAGGAGACTGTGTATAGAGGACAGATGTATGCTAGCTGGGGTAGATTTAGATTACAGGATTTTTTAAAGGGTGGTTTGTCTAGCTGAGTTTAAACTTATTCTCTGGAAGTCATTAAGTAAACTGTGCATAGAGGTCAGATGTATGCTAGCTTGGGTAGATTCAGATTATAGGGTGTTTTTAGTTTGGTTTGTGTAGAGCCATGTTAAAGGAATTCTCTGGAAATCATGAAGTGAACAATTTATATAGACTGGATACGTTCTAACTGGTAGATTTGGATTACAGGGTGTGTTCAGGGTGGTTTGTCCAGTTCACATTATAGGTATTCTCTGGAAGTCACCAAGTAGAATGTGTAGAGAGGCCAGATACATTCTAGGTGGGATATATTCAGATTTCAGGGTGTGTCCAGGATGGTTTGTGTAGTTCCAGGTTAAAGGTATTCTCTGGAAATTATTTTGGAGACTGTGTACAGAGGCCAGATACATGCAGTCTTGTCTAGACTTAGGTTACAGGGTGTCTTAAGGATGTCGTGTGTAGCTCCAGGTGAAAGGTATTCTTTGTAAATGAAAAAGTAGACTGTGTGTAGATTCCAGATGCTTGCTAGGAGGGGCAGATTTAGATTTCAGAGTGTCCTCATGGTGGTTTGTCTAGCTCGAAGTTAAAGTTACTCTTTAAGTCATTAAGTAGACTGTGTATAGAGTCAAGAAATATGCGAGGGAGTTTAATTTTAGTTTACAGGGTGTGTTCAAGGTGATTTGTTTAGCTGCAGGTTAAATTTATTGTCTGCAAGTCACCAAGTAGACTGTGCATAGAGGCCGGATACATGCTAGCTGGGGTAGATTCATATTACAGGGTGTGTTCAGGGTGGTTTGTCCAGCTGAGTTTAAACTTATTTTCTGGAAGTCATTAAGTAGACTATGTACAGAGGCCAGATACGTGCTGGTGTATTTACATTCAGCTTACATGGTGTCCTCAGGGCGGTTTGTGTAGCTGTGGTAAAATGTATTCTCTGTAAGTCATGAAGTAAATGATGTCTAGAGGCCAGATGCATGCTAGCTGGGGTAAATTCAGGTGACACTATGTGTTCAGGGTGGTGTTTGTAGGTCCAGGTTAAAGGTATTCTTCGGAAGTCACCAAGTAGACTGTATAAATGCCAGATGTGTGCTAGCTTCCGTAGATTTAGATTACAGCGTGTATCAGGTTTGTGTAGCTTAGTTTAAACTTATTATCAGGAAGTCATGAAGTAGACTATGTATAGAGGCCAGATACAGCTAACTGGGGCAGATTCAGATTTGTATCTGGTGATTAGTGTAGCTTCAGGTTAATTTTATTTTCTGGAAATGGAGACCATTAAGTAGAGTCTGGAGATCATTAAGTAGAGTCTGGAGATCATTAGATGGAGTAAGTATAGAGGCAAGAAATATGCTAGGGTGTTTAGTTTTAGATGGCTGGGTGTGTTTAGGGTGGTTTGTCTACCTCAGGTTAAAGGTTTTCTCTGGAAGTCATCAAGTAGATTGTGTATAGATGCCAGATACATGCTAACTTGAATAGATTCAGATTACAGGATGTCTTCAAGGCGGTTTGTGTAGCTCATTTTAAACTTATTATCTGAAAGTCATGAAGGAGAGTATATATAGAGAGGCCCGATACATGCTAACTGGGGTAGATTCAGATTTGCAGGGTGTCTTTAGGGTGTGTTTTGTAGCTTCAGGTTAATGGTATTCTCTTTGAGTCATCAAGTAGAGTGTGTACAGAGGCCAGATACATGCTAGCTGGGATAGATTTATAGTCAAGGGTGTCTTCAGGGTGGTTAATGTAGCTTCAGGTTAACTTTGTTCTCTGGAAGTCACGAAGTAGACTGTACAGAACCCAGACACATCCTAAGTGGGTCACATTCAGATGACACCATGTCTTCAGGGTGGTTTGTGTAGCTCAAGTAAAACATATTCTGTGAAAGTCATGAAGTAGACAATGTATAGAGGCCCAATACATGCTAACGGGGGTAGATTCAGGTGGCACCATCTCATCAGGCTGGTTTGTGTAGCTTCAGGTTAAAAGTATTCTCTAGAAGTCAACAAGCAGACCATGTATAGAGCCCAGATACAGGGTAGCGTGTTTAAAGTTTGATTTCATCTTCTGTTTAGGGTGGTTGGTGTAGCTCCAGGTTAATTTTATTCTCTGGTAGTCATGAAGTAGAGTGTATATAGGGTCCAGATACATGCTAGCTGGCTGTTTTTGGAGCATAACTGCTCAAAATGGAGGGAGAACTCAAAACCTGTTCAATGTTTTTTTCTGCAAAACTTTGTAGATATATCAATCAAAACCTAAAGTGGTGACTTTTGCTATGTACAGGCTTTTTGGATTTCTTATTTTCTTGGTTTCTGTTCAGTATTTTTCTGCAAAACAAAGTGATTAAGTAACTGTCAGATGATTTGTCCTATCAAATATGTAGGGGCCGGTTGGATATGTCCTTTTCTGATGACTCTTGTTAATCCTCAGTGCACAAACTCATTTTGTATATGCTTATGTTGCTCAGATAGCAGGCTGTATTTTCATCACTAAGACTAAGTGCTTTTATTGGTGCACGATGAAAAACAGAAATTGATCACATGACAAAGTTTTGTCTGTTTCTCAAACCACCAAGGTAGTTCACCACTTACATTTATACCAACAGGCAGGAAATTTAATATTCTACATTTCTGCGTAATTTTATAGTTGTATGCAAATCCAGGACCAATTCTTGCACAACAGTCACTTTTCAAATCTACTGAAAGTGTGCATCTGAAAAAATAGTGAACTTCCAAGGGGTTAAACGAGGTGACATATCTGCCCCCCCCCCCCCCCCCCCCCCCCGCCGAGATTGCAGATACTCCCTTACCCCAAAATGACATATTTCCTTGAGGTGACCATCTTGTTTCTTGAGTTCAGCTGGTTATTTAGGATTTTCCCAATTTGACAACATATGGTTTCATAAGCACATGATAGACATACTGTTTAGCTGCCAAATGTCATTGATCAGTTTTCTTTATTATGGTGAATTATGCAACAGGGGTTGTATGTAATCAGTAGACAAGGGGGAGATAATTTACAACATTAGGTGGTGGAGTAAGCACCCTTGGTCTGCTCTTTGTCTGGTGAAACATCAGTGCCCAGCGGCCTACAAGGACAGAGCTGAGCTGAGTCTTTCACGGACTCTATGAACATTTGTAAATATTATTTCAGCAGGTCTGTCTGTGTTAGTCAAGCACAAACTGACCAAGCAAAATTGTCTTGTATTCATATGTAGCATTTAGATTTTAGTTTATAAGTCAGGGTTCTTTGTCATAGCCTACATATTATGTATGTCTCCAAGGTAAGACTGTATTATTGGGTTAAATAAACACATGTCAAGAAGGGAGATAATCCAGTTCATGCATCAGTTTGATGGTGATGTAAGAGGCAGGTGAACGTGGGAAATGTGGACATAACATGGCTGTTGCTTGAGCTGTAGGGAATATTGAACTCATATGACAGGAATGAGCTGGAGTTCACTGACATCAGAGTTCCTTGTTGCTCAAACACTATCTGACCAAGGAGAACCATCTTGGAATTATTTTACATCGGTCAAGGTAGAGTTTTACATCAGGGTCTTTGGCAGAGCCTGAATATTATGAGTATATAAGTATTATTTTGGCTCAAATCCTCTCAAATACTAGGGAACAAATCTGTGGCTTGCAGTGACTTCCTCCATTCCAAGTACTGTTTCTAGGTCAGTATTGGTTTGAAATTGAATTGAAACTGGTTGGCATGACATGACATGACGTTACATGGCAGTCGGGTACTACTTGCATACTCTCCTGTGTTTCTCAATACAAGGTTTGAGCTTTGTCGTCTGCATAGGGTTCAGTCATGTATCATCAATATTATTTATCTTCCTCAGGATGGAACACGTTAGGGTTCAAGGCTATGGTTGAGTTACCCCTTTAAGGTCCTACGGTTAGAGTGCGATTCTGTGGGTGGGGCACCCCTTTAAGGTCCTACAGTTAGGATGCCCTGCTGTGGGTGGGGCACCCCTTTATAGGATGGAGGGCTTGGCAGCCATGCTGTGGGTGGTGCACCTCTTTAAGGTCCTACAGTTAAGGATGCCCTACTCTTGTTGGGACACCCCTTTAAAGGTCTGATGATTAGGGTGCCATGCTGTGAGTTGGCAGTAGTTTAAAGGTCTGAGGGTGGGATGCCATGCTGTGGGTTGGCAGTCCTTTAAAGGTCTGAGGGTTGGGATGCCATGCTGTTGGTTGGCAGTCCTGTAAAGATGAGAGATTTAGGGCGCCCAGCTCTGGGTGGGACACCCTTTTCAGTGTCGTAGAGATAAGGTGCCATGATTTGGGTGGGACACCCCTTTAACGATTTTGTGTTAGGGTGCCATGTTATGGGCGGAACTCCCCTTTCAGTGTCTTAGGGTTACGGTGCCATGCTATGGGTGGGACCAGCGTTTGCAATAGCTACATGCAGGCTTCAAAATCTACTGGTCTTAAGTGAAATCTGCAGGCCCACTTTGTTAAAGTCAACCCCTCCCCCACCCACCTTCCCCAGAATAGGAACAAAACAGATTACATTGTACACAGTCTCACGCTGTTTCTACAAAATCAAGCGAAGCCTATGTCACACAGAGGGGTTAATATTTGTTAGACTGGTGTTGACATCCCAACCCCAAAGCTGAAATACCAGGAAGTGAAACTCGAAGTTTTTGTAACATGATGGATCGCGGATGATTCCCAAACATTTGTAAAGGACACATTGGGAAACATTCCAGTAGACAAAAAAGTTCACTAATTTAACTACCCGCGCATATTTGAAACTGCCGACTCCATACAACAACAACCGACGAGGACCACCGAGCCAGCAGTCATTTCAAACACAGGAATACCCCTTTAACATCATTGTGTTAGGGTGCAATATTATGGAGGGAACACCCCTTTCAGAGTCATTGCTATTTTGTGGATGGGACACCCCTTTCAGAGCCTTAGGTTTAGGGTGCCATGGTATGGGTAGGACACCACTTTAATGTCCATGTGTTTGGATTCCATATTATGGATGGAACACCCCTTTCAGAATGTTAGGGTACTATGTTATGGGTGGGACACCCCTTTCAGAGTCTTAGGTTTAGGGTGCCATGGTATGGGCAGGTCACCACTTTAATGTCCATGTGTTTGGATTCCATATTATGGATGGAACACCCCTTTCAGAATGTTAGGGTACTATGTTATGGGTGGGACACCCCTTTCAGAGTCTTAGGATTGGGGTGCCATGGTATGGGCAGGTCACCACTTTAATGTCCATGTGTTTGGATTCCATATTATGGATGGAACACCCCTTTCAGAATGTTAGGGTACTATGTTACGGGTGGGACACCCCTTTCAGAGTCTTAGGTTTAGGGTGCCATGGTATGGGCAGGTCACCACTTTAATGTCCATGTGTTTGGATTCCATATTATGGATGGAACACCCCTTTCAGAATGTTAGGGTACTATGTTATGGGTGGGACACCCCTTTCAGAGTCTTAGGTTTAGGGTGCCATGGTATGGGCAGGTCACCACTTTAATGTCCATGTGTTTGGATTCCATATTATGGATGGAACACCCCTTTCAGAATGTTAGGGTGCTATGTTATGGGTGGGACACCCCTTTCAGAATGTTAGGGTACTATGTTATGGGTGGGACACCCCTTTTAGAGTCTTAGGTTTAGGGTGCCATGGTATGGGCAGGTCACCACTTTAATGTCCATGTGTTTGGATTCCATATTATGGGTGGGACACCCCTTTCAGAATGTTAGGGTACTATGTTATGGGTGGGACACCACTTTCAGAGTCTTAGGTTTAGGGTGCCATGGTATGGGCAGGTCACCACTTTAATGTCCATGTGTTTGGATTCCATATTATGGATGGAACACCCCTTTCAGAGTGTTAGGGTGCTATGTTACGGGTGGGAAACCCCTTTCAGAATGTTAGGGTACTATGTTACGGGTGGGACACCCCTTTCAGAATGTTAGGGTACTATGTTATGGGTGGGACACCCCTTTCAGAGTCTTAGGTTTAGGGTGCCATGGTATGGGCAGGTCACCACTTTAATGTCCATGTGTTTGGATTCCATATTATGGATGGAACACCCCTTTCAGAATGTTAGGGTACTATGTTATGGGTGGGACACCCCTTTCAGAGTCTTAGGTTTAGGGTGCCATGGTATGGGTAGGACACCACTTTAATGTCCATGTGTTTGGATTCCATATTATGGATGGAACACCCCTTTCAGAATGTTAGGGTACTATGTTATGGGTGGAACACCCCTTTCAGAATGTTAGGGTACTATGTTATGGGTGGAACACCCCTTTCAGAGTCTTAGGGTTAGGGTGCTATGTTATGGGTGGGACACCCCTTTCAGAGTCTTAGGTTTAGGGTGCCATGGTATGGGCAGGTCACCACTTTAATGTCCATGTGTTTGGATTCCATATTATGGATGGAACACCCCTTTCAGAATGTTAGGGTACTATGTTATGGGTGGGACACCCCTTTCAGAGTCTTAGGTTTAGGGTGCCATGGTATGGGTAGGACACCACTTTAATGTCCATGTGTTTGGATTCCATATTATGGATGGAACACCCCTTTCAGAATGTTAGGGTACTATGTTATGGGTGGAACACCCCTTTCAGAGTCTTAGGTTTAGGGTGCCATGGTATGGGTAGGACCCGACTTTAATGTCCATGTGTTTGGATTCCATATTATGGATGGAACACCCCTTTCAGAATGTTAGGGTACTATGTTATGGGTGGGACACCCCTTTCAGAGTCTTAGGTTTAGGGTGCCATGGTATGGGCAGGTCACCACTTTAATGTCCATGTGTTTGGATTCCATATTATGGATGGAACACCCCTTTCAGAATGTTAGGGTGCTATGTTATGGGTGGGACACCCCTTTCAGAATGTTAGGGTACTATGTTACGGGTGGGACACCCCTTTCAGAGTCTTAGGTTTAGGGTGCCATGGTATGGGCAGGTCACCACTTTAATGTCCATGTGTTTGGATTCCATATTATGGATGGAACACCCCTTTCAGAATGTTAGGGTGCTATGTTATGGGTGGGACACCCCTTTCAGAGTCTTAGGTTTAGGGTGCCATGGTATGGGCAGGTCACCACTTTAATGTCCATGTGTTTGGATTCCATATTATGGATGGAACACCCCTTTCAGAATGTTAGGGTGCTATGTTACGGGTGGGACACCCCTTTCAGAATGTTAGGGTACTATGTTATGGGTGGAACACCCCTTTCAGAATGTTAGGGTGCTATGTTATGGGTGGGACACCCCTTTCAGAGTCTTAGGTTTAGGGTGCCATGGTATGGGTAGGACCCGACTTTAATGTCCATGTGTTTGGATTCCATATTATGGATGGAACACCCCTTTCAGAATGTTAGGGTGCTATGTTACGGGTGGGACACCCCTTTCAGAATGTTAGGGTACTATGTTATGGGTGGAACACCCCTTTCAGAATGTTAGGGTGCTATGTTATGGGTGGGACACCCCTTTCAGAGTCTTAGGTTTAGGGTGCCATGGTATGGGTAGGACCCGACTTTAATGTCCATGTGTTTGGATTCCATATTATGGATGGAACACCCCTTTCAGAATGTTAGGGTACTATGTTATGGATGGAACACCCCTTTCAGAATGTTAGGGTGCTATGTTATGGGTGGAACACCCCTTTCAGAATGTTAGGGTGCTATGTTATGGGTGGAACACCCCTTTCAGAATGTTAGGGTGCTATGTTATGGGTGGGACACCCCTTTCAGAGTCTTAGGTTTAGGGTGCCATGGTATGGGTAGGACCCGACTTTAATGTCCATGTGTTTGGATTCCATATTATGGATGGAACACCCCTTTCAGAATGTTAGGGTGCTATGTTACGGGTGGGACACCCCTTTCAGAATGTTAGGGTACTATGTTATGGGTGGAACACCCCTTTCAGAATGTTAGGGTGCTATGTTATGGGTGGGACACCCCTTTTAGAGTCTTAGGTTTAGGGTGCCATGGTATGGGCAGGTCACCACTTTAATGTCCATGTGTTTGGATTCCATATTATGGATGGAACACCCCTTTCAGAATGTTAGGGTACTATGTTATGGGTGGGACACCCCTTTCAGAGCCTTAGGTTTAGGGTGCCATGGTATGGGTAGGACACCACTTTAATGTCCATGTGTTTGGATTCCATATTATGGATGGAACACCCCTTTCAGAATGTTAGGGTACTATGTTATGGATGGAACACCCCTTTCAGAATGTTAGGGTGCTATGTTATGGGTGGGACACCCCTTTCAGAGCCTTAGGTTTAGGGTGCCATGGTATGGGCAGGTCACCACTTTAATGTCCATGTGTTTGGATTCCATATTATGGATGGAACACCCCTTTCAGAATGTTAGGGTACTATGTTATGGGTGGGACACCCCTTTCAGAGTCTTAGGTTTAGGGTGCCATGGTATGGGCAGGTCACCACTTTAATGTCCATGTGTTTGGATTCCATATTATGGATGGAACACCCCTTTCAGAATGTTAGGGTGCTATGTTATGGGTGGGACACCCCTTTCAGAGTGTTAGGGTACTATGTTATGGGTGGGACACCCCTTTCAGAATGTTAGGGTACTATGTTGTGGATGGGACACCCCTTTCAGAATGTTAGGGTACTATGTTGTGGATGGGACACCCCTTTCAGAGCCTTAGGTTTAGGGTGCCATGGTACAGGTGGGAATCATTACCTCTTTCAGAGTGTTAGGTTTAGGGTGCTATGTTAAGGGTGGAAAACTGATAAAAACGGAAAGAATGTGTTGGCCGTACATCTTGGCTAATTCCCAGTAAACAAATAAATGAGACAACTAACAAGCTGCTGCTGATCGAGGTGAAAACTGGAACTTCCTGAATAATATTTTCTGAAAAACAAAATACATTTAGTTACTAGCAATGGAAGAGCTATCAGCCATAAGGACATGCAGAAAAAACCCATTGGGTCCCAGTGGTTTTCAGTCAGCTTTGGGCCTAAGAAGTGGTGTTAATTTGAACACTGAGTGGGGCACCCCCTTGATGTCATGTTGTTGGTGGAACACTCCTTTCAGACTCTTATGGTTATGGTGCCTTGTTGACAGTGGGGCCATGTTGTGGAGGTGTACACCCTTTTTCAATGTGGTTACTCGTCAGTCTGGGATATTGCTAAAAGCGCCATAAAACTAAAACCACCCACTCCTGTTTCAGCCGCTGTACCTCTCCACATGTGCTACCTCTCCACACGTGCTACCTCTCCCCGCTAGTGTATTTACTTTCACTTTACACCATGTCTTCAGGTTTTTTTTGTGTGTAGCTTGAGGTTAAAGGTACTCATTGGAAGTCATGAAGTAAACTGTGTATAGATGTCAGATGCATGAGAGGGTGTCTTCAGGGTGGTTTGTGTAGCTACAGGTTGAAGGTATTCTGTGGAAGTCATCAAGTAGATTGTGTATAGAGGCCAGATACATGCAAGGTGGGATAGATTCAGATTACAGGGTGTCTTCAGGGTGGTAAGTGTAGCTTCAGGTAAATTTTATTCTCTGGAAGTCACCAATTAGACAGTGGATAAAGACTTGATACAGGGTAGCTTGGGTTGATTCAGATTGCAGGATGTCTTCACCATGGTTTGTGTAGCTTCAGGTTAAAAGTACTCTCTTGAAGTCATGAAGTAAATTATGTATAGCGGACAGATACAGGCTAGCTTGGGTTGATTCAGATTGCAGGATGTCTGTGTAGCTTCAGGTTAAAGGTATTCTCAGGTAGTCATGAACGAGACCTTGTATAGAGGCCCGATGCAGGTTAGCGTTTTTATACCCTCGGCATGTAATGCAGGGGGGATATAGTCGATGCCTCGTCTGTCCGTCCTTCCATCCGTCCGTAATCATTTTGTTTCTGGAGCACAACTTAGAAACCATTTAATATTTTTAGACCAAACTTATGGATGTCCAGATCCATTCAAAACACTCATTGAGCTGGATCACAGATCCACCAAGGTGTCCCTACCCACCCACATAACAGATCCTCACAGATAACACATCCACCCATGTAACTGGATCTACCAGATAACCAAATCCACTCAGATGGCTGATGCACCCAAATGTCCAGATCTACCCAGATGACAGATCCACCCAGATGAGCAGATGACCAGCCTTAGAGCAAGAACCATGAAGATGAGGTATGAGGGAGTACAGGTGATGTAACAAATACGGTATTCTTGTAATGATAAGCAGTGATGGTTTCCACTTTACCCTTAACTAGATTAGAACAAACATATTTGTTTGTTTAGACTGCCCTCACCAATACTCTGTCTGCAGTTCATAAATAGTCAGGTCAGCACCAGATAATCTAGTGTGCATCGGTTCACACATCTGAGATTCAGTGACATGGTTCCTGACCACCCAGTCCATTTAGTGCCACAACAATAGGTTGCAGGGAGATTTTTATTCTTGCTTTGAAGTAAGTTACCTTTTGTCTTTGATATGTCCATTATTTGCTAGAATATTTCTGCTAGTATCCCATGCTTGACTGACAATGTGTTATTTAGATACTACTTATTTCTGTTCTAATGAGAGAGCCATAAATCTCAAAATAATCTTCGATTCCTGGTTTAGCCTGTGAGATTTGCTGAAGATTAACTGAGATATACAATTTAGGTTTAGTTTTTTTCCTAATTGAATGAGATTTTAAGTGTATAACCAGTAAATTTGGTTAAATGTTCTAAATGCTTGATCTGTTTTCCAAGTAGTATATCTTGTAGTAGTGATTACTTAACACGATATCTGGATGTTGTTTGATAGGTCTGTGGTTCCAGCAGCTGATTGAGATTCATTCCGAGTACTAGATCAAGATGTTCAAGGATACCTGATACTAAGTCCAGGTTTGTATTAGGAATTACGTTTTTTGCATCCAGTTCCAGTTTACTAAAGTGGACAATGTGGAACAAAATATGGGTTTTGTGCAGTTTACTGTCAGTACGTAGTTTTGGGATTAGCTATTTTTTATTCCCTTGATTTATGATATCTGTTGGTCTGTTGATAAGCTGTTTAAATGTTTTTGACATATTTTCATTAACCTTGTCCCTAAGCTGTGTTACTAGGTTTTGGTCACAAATTTCTGGTTCATGTTAAAGGTTTGCTCAGTATGTTAGTGTGGCCTTTGTATCATGATACTTAATAGTGAAGGGTAGATTTAGGGAATCTTGGTGCTGCTTAGTGAAGCTTCAGATTTGTAGGTAATCTCTCGAAGTGGTCTTCCGGATTTTGTACACAGACCTTGGTCACCTGAATCCAGTACCTCTGTGCTGGGTACATGACGACACTTGGGCTGCATTCAGCAATATTTAAGCTGCATGACAGCAGTGTATGAATACTGGAATGTGAACCAGATAAGCAAGTGATTGATGTCATGAAGATAGATCTCCACATTTGGATATGGAGACATGCATTCAGCAATATTCAAGCTATTTGACAGCCATGTATGAATACTGGAAGCTGCACCAGATAATCAAGCGGTTGATGTCATGAACATATATCACCAGGTTTATATATAGAAGCATGCATTCAGGAATATTCCAGCTATTATGACAGCACTATATGAATATTAGAACCTAGTGATTGATGTCATGAAGATAGTTCTACATGTTTGGATATAGAGACGTACATTCATCAATATTCCAGCTGATGACAGCACTCTATGAATACTGGAATGTGCACCAGACAATCAAGTGATTGATGTCATGGTTATCAGTCCTGAGAAATGTGGATGAAGTCAGTGACCTTGTAGTCTTGTTTTCAGCCATTTTTCACAACTTCAGGGTTGCCAAAGATCTTCGATCACCTTCACAGGGCCATGGGTGTAGCAGATATGAGACTCGGGATCACAGCAGAAGCAGACCAAGATTCGTGTTTAGTGTGAATGGCCAGAAAATAGGTGATGTTGTCAAAGCATCTATGGTCCTGTGGTCTACGTCATTTCGGGGGTAGATTTACATTACATGGTGTCTTATAGTTGTTTAGGTTCAGATTTAAGATGTGCTTGGGAAAAACGTCACATAGATCAGTTTAGAGGCCAGATGCATGTCAGCATGGATATGTTTGGTTGTCATGGTCTTTGAAGTTAGTGTGCACAACTTCAGATCAGAGGTGTTTGTTGGAAATGGTAAAGTGGACAGCTACACTGTTAAGTTAAGATATATGAGGTCCTCAATAGTTTCCAGTGTATACATTGTGATAAACCTCCACAATACCCTGGATGCATCTGTGGCTCGGCCCGATAATTTTATTACCTATCGTTGCTTGCTGTCCATTCTCACAGGAGCCAATCAGCTAAGCCACCATTCCCACCGAGCTTACCAGTGACAACAATGAGCGGATGCAGCCACAAGGGTTTGATAATTTAAGAAGCAAACGTGAGTTGTAATTGGCATGCCCTTCTTCCCAGAGCAGACACCACATTGGATAAAAAGCCATGCAAGGAGGGGTAATCTTATGTCATGATTTGCACTTGTCTCTCTTGCTTCAATGTGGAGTGGAATGAATGTGAACTGTCCCCGTAGGTTTCTCTTGTCCATACACCTATGTTCCCCAGCCTGCTCTCCTTAAGGACAGGTCCCTAGTCTCTTCTTAGAGCCACCACTGTTGTCTGAGTTGGCATACATCGCGTTAGATAGGATAAGTATATATAAATATACAATTTATAGTTAATAATTCCAAATTTTCAAACTTCTCCTATCTCACGATTTACGCTTAGCCCATGATTGGATGGTGGGTCACAGACTTCCTTAGGTCAAAAAGCACTGACAGTATACACTGTATTAGGCTGATGACAACCATAGATAACTACGAACAAGGGTGGCAGGGCCCCACTAGTGAAGTACCTATGCTACTGATATTTCTCATGAACCTCTTGGCTTACTAGGCACAATTGCTCACAAGATGTCATACACGGGTGTATGTACAAGAAAGCCCGACAGGGAAAGTTCTCATTTGTTCCAATCCGCCACAAAGCAAGAGAGAGAAGTGCAAATCATGAGATAGGATAAGTATATAAATGTACTATTCAAAGTTATAATTTCCAAAACCATCAGAGCCATAGATGCATCCAGGGTGAAGCGGAGAGTTATCGGAACGTGTTCCCTGGAGATTATGGAGGATGGATACCTGATAATTCAGGTAGGTTGTAACTGATTGGTGTATCAAGGGTTTTAGGTGTGGCTGTGGTGTAGTGGTAAGAGTCTGTATCAAATATTACAGAATAAAGGTATTTTCTAGTAATGGTGAATTGGTCCAATAGAATGGGAGGAAATCAGATTCACGATAGCTGGGGTAGATTTGGTCAACACAATATATGAAGGGTGATTTGTAGAACTTCCTGTTTGAAAAAATGTTGTAGTGGTCAAACAGACTCTGTTGTGAGCATTTCGTGTTCAGGTCGGCTTTGTGAGGGTCTGAAGGGTTAAATGTAACGCTTAAATGTGACAATGTCCAGACAAATGTGACAATGTCCAGACAAATGTGACAATGGTGAAGTGAACATAGCATGGGTGAAAGCTGTATCTTAAGGGTTGTTTGTATAGCTTCAGGTTAGTGAGGTTAGTTCAGGTTAGTGGTATTCTCTGAAAATGGTCAAATTAACAAACAGATTAAGATCATTGTTTTGGTGGAACTGTGGTTCAGTGTGTGTCTTTAGGGTCATTTATACAGCTACATGTTAGTCGCTGTCTCTGGTTGTCAAATAAACATTGTTGAGTGTTACTGTCTAGAAATGTGGTTGAATGTGGCTGTTTCTACATAGCACGAGAAGATTTGTGTTGCAGTGTGTATTCAGTATCATAGCTTCAGGTGAAGAACTAGCTGAAGAAATCGTGAAGTAGCTTGAATAATTATCTGAAAATGTTCATGTGGTCAAATATGTCTGTTTGAAGGCCCCCCTCAAGGGTTTAACACAATGTGTAATTGGGCGTCCAATTACATGTCCAATGAGCACACATGTTGAGAATGGACACAGAAGACCATTCATTGTGTCCAGTGGGACTGGACAATATCTTCTAGATAACAGCTCTATTTTCACTGCTGAAGCTAACGCCATATTAATGGCTCTTCAATATATTCAGAAACATCCTAAACATAAACGATACATAATCTATTCCTCTTTCTTGCCTTCAGGCTATTCAAAATATTTCTTGTATACATCCACTTTTAATAGAAATTATTGAACTGTATAATGATCTTGCTACTGGCCAATATGACATCGTCTTCTGTTGGTTACCCAGCCATGTAGGAATCTCTGGTAACACACTGGCTGACCTTGTTGTTAAAGCAGCACTCAACAAATCTGTGACACCACTTCTTATTCCTTACAACGATTATAAAGCCACCATTAGATCTTATATACGTGATATGATGCAAAAGAAGTGGGACACCCAAGTGAATATAAACAAATTATATGCGATAAAACCCTATATTGGTTATACCTAGTTGGGTTGTCAGTCGAGATTTGAAGAGGTCATTATGCGACAATGTCGCATTGGCCACACAAGATACACGCACGAATATATACCATAAGGTGAGGATCCTCCATTTTGTATCCCTTGTGATGAAAGAATCACAGTCAAGCATATCTTGCTTGACTGTGTTGAGTATTCCATCACAAGGGACACTTATTTCAAATCAAGAACAATGAAGGATCTTTTTAACAATACTAGTTCTCATTTAATCATAGGATTTTAAAAAGAATTAGATCGGTTTACTGATTTGTAAATAGATAAATATTTTATAATTGGAAGTTTAAATTAGTAACTCAATTTTTTAGTGGCTGTACCCTCAAAGGGGGTTTAAGTACTGTAAAATTATTGTCCTCCTGAGAGGATACGTAAGTCCCGAAACATTTGATGTAATTTTAAGGGTTCCAGGTTTTTAATCGCAGTATTTTTGTCATTTTAATGTATGGCTAATTCTCCGCGTAAAAGCCTATGACTGAAGGGATTGTGTAAATCCAGCAAGGGTCCATGTAGGTAGCAAAAGTAATGTAAGTTCCCATGGTCCCTAGTATGGTGATCTACCTCCAGTTGTTGGCAATCCATAGCCCATTTTTATATTGTCTTGTCCTCTTATAGTTGAACTGTTTTGATCTTATTACTAGTTTTACATTCTCTGTGATATTCTAGTTGTTTTACTGTCCTTTGTAGACAGGTGTTTATGATATAGATATATTCCATTTCTTGTTAAATGTTCTCATCATTGTGATATTCTAGTTGTTTTACTGTCCTTTTTAGACAGGTGTTTATGATATAGATATATTCCATTTCATGTGAAATGTTCTCAGCATTGTGATATTCTAGTTGTTTTACTGTCCTTTGTAGACAGGTTTTTATGATATAAATATATTCCATTTCATGTTAAATGTTCTCGTCACGATATGGCTGAAATGCTGCCGATGTGATGTTAAATATTAACTCACTCACTCATTGTAGTTGTTTGAACATGAAGCCTCTGGAAAACGATTTGGGAAGAAACAGTTCAAAACACGTGGGCATGGTAATGTTCACAAAAGGGTTAATGAAGCACCACCAACGTTTTATTGAAATATGTACGGAAACACTAAACGTTGAAACAACATAATATCGTTTGGTAATAGAAATATTTTACTCCGACAAAAGCATCCATCAAAATGAATTTGAAAGTTTGGAAAACATTTACGAACAAAATGTAAATGTCAATTATGGCATGGTCACCAGGACCATGCCACCAATCTAATTGTCATGCCGTTTTCAAAAAATGTAATTGTTGTGATTGTAGGAACCACTACTGATGACTGCATCTGTATTTGCTTTTCCGTTTTCCAAAAGTCTGCGTCTTGTCGTGTCAAGTTAATGCTAAGTGGTAATGTCATATTTTACATCAGTTCAGAATACACAAAGTGCAATTTTGAAATATATTAGTATACCTCAATGTGGTAGGCGCGTTCACATCATCCTGCCACCCACTTGTATACACTGGACAGAGAGCTTTTACATGTGCATTCTAGGAGTATCACATTTGAACGAATAGTTTTAAAATTGCACCCCAGTTTCAGAAGGGGCTTAAATAACACGCATGTGTGTTCAGTTACAACACGTGCACACGCTAACGATGTTAATAAACCATTTGTTATGGGCCTTAGAAGACATGCACAATGTACATCCCAAAATGGCATGGCAGTTTACCCAGTTCTGGAAAACACCGAACTGCAATTTTTAACATTTTTATCCCCCTGGCATGTAATGCAGGTGGATATAGTCGACACCTCGTCTGTGCGTCTGTCTGTCCATCCATCCACCATCCATCCGTTTTCCCGTCCGTAATCATTTTGTTTCCAGAGCATATCTCAGAAACCATTACATATTGTTGGACCAAACTTGATAGATATAATAATCTCAACATATAGTTGTGCCTTTTACTATTTACAGAGTTTTGGCATTTTTATTCTTTTTTGTTTTGCCATGGAACATTTTGGTGTTAGTCTAATGGTGGGGCGGGCTTCGTTTCCGGAGCAGAACTCAAAAACTTCTTATATCTTTCAACAACACTTGGTAGATATGTAGGGCAGACCCCACAGTGGTGCATTTTGGTGTATACTGGTTTTTGTTTTTTATTATTTTCTCGGATTCCATGGAAACGTTTTGGACTTAGTCTCAAAAGTGAGAGGTGTGTTTCGTTTCTGGAGCTGAACTAAAACATCGTTCAATTTTTGCAACACTTAGTAGATATATCAATGAGAACCTAAAGCGCTGCCTTTTGCTAGTTACAGGTGTTTGTGATTTCTTGTTCTCTCGGTTCCATGGACACTTTTCGGACTTAGTTGCAAAATGGAGGGATGGGCAGAACTCAAAAGCTTCTTAATATCTTTCAACAGATCTTGGCAGATGTATGGGACAGATCTTGAAATGATGACTTTTGCTGATTACAGATATATGGCATTTACATTTTTCATGAATTCCATGGAAACAATCCAGACGTGGTCTAAAAACACAATAAGTAACTGTCAGATGATTTGTCCTTTCAAACATGTGGTGGCCGGGGGGTATGTCATCTTCTGATGACTCTTGTTTTAAAAAAGCAGGAGCATATTTTTTTCTTGGCAAGGTAAGTCTTTCTCCCTTTGGTTGTACATTACATGATCGTTTGGAAGAACAAATATGAAAAATTCATGGGCATGATAACAATGCTTAACCAGTATATTGCAATTCGAACTTCACAGCACTATATATTGCGGTACACTTTTCGTGAACTGGTTCACCTGATATGATTGGTCATTTTCATGATGCAGCCAAAACTCCTAATAACATTCGTATTTCCTTTACATCAGTACATGTTAATAGACTTAGGTAACCCCCACTGATGCAACTAGAATATTGAACAATGGGCTTGCTAATTTATCTGAATGAGAAAATGAACGGCAGATATCATTTAGTCTGAAAAAAGAGTGGCTATGTTATTCACAGAAAGGTAATACCTTGTGCAAAACAGATTTAGTGACAGATGACGTAAAAATGAAAGAAGTTGACTATCATAAACATGTAGGGCTATGGTTTCAAAGCAGTGGTAAATGGGATATGCAAATCAAATATCTAGTAAAAGAAACTAGTCCTATAATAAATTGCTTTTGGAGTCTTAAATATGAAGTAAACAGAAACGGCTTAGAAAGACTGTATATATCATTCATCCTTCCCATCTTTGACTACTGTGACTTCATTAGGAATTGGTAAACTCAAGAACAAGGAATAGTACTAAAAAGATTGATGCTCTTCGTACCACAAGTGAGACCGTCAGGGGTTTCAGTCATAAAAAAATGACGAAGAAACTAGTAAACCATCTCTCTATCATAGAAGAAAGAATAATAAATTATGTATTTTTTATAAGATGGTACATGGCTTAACACCAGAGTTCTTAACATGATAACCTCAACAAAATGTGGGCCACAAAACTGTTGCCTTCGCAGTGCCAGAGATACTCAAGACAGTCCAAACAAAAAGAACTAGACTTGTATAATGCTATAAATGTCTCCTTTTATCAGTCATACAAGGCTCAAATAATCTGGACGAATCTGTAAAACGGCAGAATCATTGTCTGAATTTATTTTATATCTTACTAATCACACTTGCATTTCCAGAGCCATAAATACTTTCATTTGGCACAGGCATTTTACAAATCATCATGTCCAAACTGAAACTAGGACGTAGCACGTTAAATTTATACCAATTCAAAAGACATATAAACACTTCATATTTTTTTGTCAAATGAGACATAACCAGTACTTCTACAGCAATGGATTCTCTGTTGATCACAGATCCCCTTCGCTATTCTGGTGCTGCAGTTCCCCATTTCAGACGACACATCAAACAGAAAGGCACACAGACACACACACACACAGGCACACATACACACACACACTGTAGGAGATCTTCTTCATCCCACTTCAGGTGGAGTGCAGATTTACCCAGGTGACACATTCCCTCTGAATGAATGAGAAGGACCATCACCCCACCCCACCCCGCCCAAATGAGAAGTTTTCCCTACCCCAGGCTGCCATGTAGATTTTACCATGTAACACACCCTCCCCCAAATGATAGGGACCCCTCTCCAACTGACGTACCCTCCCCCCAGATGACAGGGACCCCTTCCCTAGCCAACGCACAATTCTTCCTGATGACAGGGACCCCTCCACCTGCTGACACACCCTCCCAGCAGATGACAGGAACCCCTACCCAAGATGAGACACCCTCCCCAGGTTACCATGTAGATATAACCATATGCCTCATTCTGCCTCCAGATGACAAAGACCCCTTCCCCATCTACCAGCCCCTCCCACAGATGAGACTGGCCCCTCCCCTATGTGACACACCCTCCCTGCAGATGACAAGGAATCCCTCCTCAGCTGACCATTCTCCCCTAGATCGAAGGGACCCCCTACCCCAGGTGACCTCCACCCAGATAACAAGAACCCGATCCCCAGCTGACACATTCTTGCCCGAGATGACAAGGACTCCCTACCCCAGTTGAAATACCCTTCTCCTGGGATAACAGGGACATCCTGCCCCTGGTCACCATGTAGATTCACCCAGGTGATACATTCTCGTATATGACAGTGACCCCCGCTCTCAGTTAAACATGTAGATTCACCCAGATGTCACATTCTCTCAGGTGACACATCATCCAGATTACAGATCCTACCCCAGGTGACCATGTAGATCGACCTAGGTGACACATCCTTCCCCCAGATGACAGATCCTCCCCCAGGTGACCATGTAGATCGACCTAGGTGACACATCCTTCCCCCAGATGACAGATCCTACCCCAGGTGACCATGTAGATTGACCCTGGTAACACATCCTTCCCCACCCTGGTGACGTCCTCCCTTATCCCATAATGACATGTTTCTTTGAGGTGACCATGTTGTTTCATGAGTTCAGATGGTGAGTTAGAATTTTCCCAGTTTGACGTGGTATAGCAGAGCTCCAGATATTTATTCAAGCAGTTGGGTATTTACATCCGTCTGTTTATGTAGGAGTAATTCAATTTCTTATGGAGTAACTAGCATTTTGTATACTCCCACTAGTTTAAAGAATTGAGTCTTTTCCTATTTCTAAACATGTAAATATAAATGTTTTTCAATAGACCTAACTTTTTAGTAATTCCTATATTCCCAAAGTAGTTGGCAGCCATTTTTGAACAGGCAACATGGAAGTCACGTGACTATTACACACATCTCCAGATAGTGGCTATGGCTGTAATAGTATATGAATACATAGGCATGACTTCACTTTTGCTAACACTGTTGTAGAGTTCATGCTCCACGAGGAATTATCATACGCTGACCAGTTTAGTTGATTGAGTAAAGTACGCCAGGTATTCTAGACCTATTAGGTATCAAGTAATTCTTATGCGTTTTTTTTTTGTACTCCGAGAGTTGTAATTAATTGAGCAAATGTGATTCCTATTGAGTAAAATATGCAAATACGCACCTTATCTGGAGCTCTAATATAGTTTTCATAAACACACTAGAGACATAGCATTTATCTGCCAAATGTCGTTTCCTTTGTTCTGCTTGATAATGCAATGGAGGAGTTTATTTGTATCTGGACAGTAAGCAAGGGGGAGGTAATTTAGAACATTTGGTGGAAGAGTATGCTCCCTTTGGCGTACTTTTGTCTGAAACAGCATTGTGAATTGTGCCTATCTGGATACAAGGCCAGGGAAACTGACTGACAGCATGTATCATCATTGAAGGGAAAGCAGTATTTTGAAAATATAATAAAATATTTTCTGTAGTCATTAAAAAGTTCATGCTAATGAATATGTTTGTATGATGATGAATATGTCTGTTGAAGTCAAGTCTTCTGAGATGCCATATGGTGTAGAGAGCAGCTACCTTGGTAGACTGGGCAGCGCTATAGTGTCACTCAGGTCAGTCAGCATGTTTCTTTGAAAGTACTTCAAAGCATTTTTGGTAAGACGTTCCTTTGCACAGGTATTTACCGGTACTTCATGTTTGTTAGCATGATGTGAGGATAATGACCCAGCGACAGGTTTGGTGTTTCCATGGTTGTCTAGCTGTGTTCTGAGGGTTTCACAGGTACAAGAGGTTGTATCCTAGGGTAATAATTGTACCGACAGCCAGTAGGATAGAGATGCTGTTTAAGATCTAAGATGTCAGTGTTTGAAACCAAATCTAGTGACTGAGCTAAGAGAATCTTACATTGACGCTCTCAGCACTTTTGTCAATGTGGCTGACCACGAACATCAACTGACCAAGCAAAATTGTCCTGAATTAATTTCTTCATTTCAGTTTTGATGTATAAGTGAAGGGTCTTTGTCATGGCCTGAAAATTAAGAGTTTAACATTCAGATTCCAATCCTCTGACTGGAACTACAGGAACGAATGTGGAGTCTCGCAGTCACTTCCTTCATTCCAAGCACTGCTGTCTATATTGGTTATGTTAGCTGAGGCACTTAATTGTTGGCATAACATAACAGCCGGGGAGCACTGTGCCATGGTATGGGTGGGGCACCCCTTCAATGGTTAGGGTTCCTGGGTATGGGAAGGACACAACTTTCTGAGTCTTGGGGTTAGGCAGGAATGGTATGGGTGGGGCACCCCTTTAATGGTTAGGGTTCCTGGGTATGGGAGGGACACAACTTTCTGAGTCTTGGGGTTAGGCAGGAATGGTATGGGTGTGGCACCCCTTTAAAGGTCTTAGGGTTAGGGTGCCATGCTATGGGTGGGGAACCCTGTTAAAGGTCTTATAGTTAGGGTCCCATGCTTTGGTAGGAACACCCCTTTAAAGGTGCTAAGGTTATGCTCTAATGGGTTAGGGCACCATATTATTGATGGAACACCTCTTTCAGAGTCTTTGGATCTGGGTGCTTTGATATGTTTTGGGCACCCCTTTAATGCTCTAGGGTAAGCGTGCCTTGTGGGTGGGGAATTCCTTTCATGCCTAGGTGCCATGGTATGGGTGGAAGATCTCTATGGTGGTCTTAAGGGTGAAGGCACCATGGTGTGGAAGGGACACCCCTTTCAGAATCTTGGGGTTAGTGTGCTTTGCTATGAGAGGGACACCCCTTTCAGAATCTCAAGGTTAGGGCACCATGGAATGGATAGGGCACTCCTTTGATGGCCAAACGTTAGTGTGACTTGCTATTGGAGTAACATGCTTGTCACATTCTTTGTGGGTTTAGGAGCCAGTTTATGGGTGGAGGTCGACACCCCTTTCAGTATTGAAGAAGACTCAGGTTTCATTACCTACATGGGTTCTGTGTGTGAAGCTCATGCCTTGTGTTCCTGTCATGATATTGCTGGTATATAGCTAAAAGCGGGGAAAAAATAAAACCTCCCACTCCACTCCTGTCCTTGTCACTGAACCCATCCACAGGTGCTGTCTCTTTACAAAATTCCCCGAGTGTGACATATGTCAGCAGCCATACTGTCCCAGTGTTCAGAAATGTAGAAAGTAACTTCATTTTCTGTATTGGCAGTCGTAGCCACAATACATTCATGTGAATAGTTTGCTTGTGAAAGAACACAGATTTCATTTGAAATACACCAAGATGAGGCATTGTCTTGATTAGTGGCTTTGATGACAAAATGCACAGTGGCTGAGTATCATAGTTCATGGCTCAACATCACTCCAGTTTTGTGTATAGTTGTATATTGAGCTGCAGGTGCAACCTGTTGTCTAGTGCCACAAGTTTATTTCTTACCTGAGGTTGCACTATGTGTAAGGAGGTCTAAATACGTGTACTTTGAATTAAGCCCTGATACACGTGTGTATATTCAAGTAGTAATGATTATGAACGTTTTGGATTTTCCGTGAGATTTTCAAAAGAGGTAAAATCCAGTTATCCATAAGATTTACAGCAAAGTAAGTACTGAGTGATCTGTGTATCCCGGATTTCATTGTACATTCAAGTTGTAGTGACCCTAAACTTTTGTGTAAATTATTGCTGACAGCAGATATGTTAGCACATATGTAAGGATCAATCACTGTTAAGATTTGTGATTTTGTTATCCACCAGAACAAGGAAGTGGTGGATTATGCAACAGGGTATTTAATTGTATCGAACAGTAGACAAGGGGGAGATAATTTAAATATTTGGTGGTAGAGTATGCTCCCTTTGGTATGCTTTTGTCTGATTCAGGATTGTGAATCAACTGTGCCCAGCTGAATACAAGGCCAGGGAAACTGAGTGACAGCATATATAAATATTGCAGGGAAACCGTTATGTAGAAAAGAAGACTTAAAATGCTTTTATTACATGCAAGGGGATATAGTCAATGCCTCGTCTGTCTGTCCGTCTGCTTGTCTCTCAGTAAGCATTTTGATTCCGGAGCATAACTAAGAAAATGTTCAATATTTATAGACCAAAATTTTATAGATATAATAAACTTAATGTATTGTTCTGCCTTTTGCTATTTACAAATGTTCAGCATTTTTATTTTTTTATTTTTTGGGTTTTGTTTTTTCCATGGAACGTTTTGGTGTTAGTCTAATGGTGGGGTGGGCTTCGTTTCCAGAGCAGAACTTTCAATATTTTTCTGCAAAACTTTGTAGATTTATCGGACAGAACCTTGAGTGGTGCCTTTTGCTATTTACAGGTTTTCAGACTTATTATTTTCTCGGTTTCCATGGAAACATTTTGGACTTAGTCTCAAAATGGAGGGACGGGCTTCGTTTCCAGAGCACACCTCGAAAACTAGTAAATATCTTTCAAGAAATCTTGGCCGATATGTGAGGCAGACCCTAAAGTGGTGAGTTTTGCTATTTACAGATTTTGGTGATTTATAATTTTCCTTTTTTCCATGGAAGCAGATCAACAGGGGAGGGATGGGCTTCTTTTCCAGAGCACAGCTTGAAACCTTCTTAATATTTTTCTGCAAAATTTGCCAGATATGTGACGCACACCACAAAGTGGTGCCTTTTGCTGTTTGCTATGATTTGGCATTTTTATTTTTCCTTTTTTTCCATGGAAACCATTGAGACCTCTCAAAATGGAGGAATGGGATTCTTTTCTGGAGCACAACTCGAAAACCATTTCATATCTTTCAAAAGATCTTGGCAGATCTTGAAGTGGTGCCTTTTGCTGTTTACAAATATATTTATTTATCTATTTATATTTTACATGATTTCCATGGCAACGATTCAAACTTGGTCTAAACAAACATCAAGTAATTGTCAGATGATTTGACCTGAGGTTGGAGGGACGTATCATCTGCTGATGACTCTTGTTTAGCAGTAATTAAAAAGTTCATGATTATGAATATGTTTGTTGAAGTCATCCGAGAATCTGCATGGTGCAGAGAGCAGCTTGTTATGCTATTGTGAAATCCCCAAATTAGTGATGTTAAGCCTTTTGATCTTCTGAAATAAATGTTCTTTGAAAGGATAAAGCCTACTGCAGCAGTTAAAATTCCTTTGAGCATTTTTGAAGATAGGGTTTAACAAACAGGTTGCCTTGATTTGTTTGGTAGTAGGGTAAGTATGGTCGCTTGACTCTGGTTCATCTCTCAGTCTTTTGTTGCTTTGGATTTTCAACTCTTCTCACACTGGTTCTTTCCCATAAGACAGCCAGTATTACGCAGTAATGTAAATGAAATGCACCTACAAGTACCTCTAAATAACACCAAGACCACTGCTCAGAGTCACACACTAGTATTGAGTGAGTTGTCAACATAACTCTTTACAGACTTTTTGTGGGCTGGAGGGGTATACTTTGGCCTATTCCAGAATATACCCCAGGGTATAAACCAGGCTTTGTAGTTTACCTCAGGGTATAATCTTGTAGGAGGTTAATCTGGACTGATGCACTTGAGTTTGATTCCCCACATGGGTGCAATGTGTGACGTTCATGTCTGGTGTTCAAGCTGTACTATTGCTGGGATTTTGCTGAAGGCCGTGTAGAACTAAAACCTACCACTCCTGTCCCTACCACTGTACCCCTCCAAGATCCTCAGACCTCTGTCAGCAGCCATATTCTCCCAGAGGTCAGAAGTGTATGAAGAAACTTCAATTTCTGTATTCCAAGTTATCTTATCAGAGCAATGTTTTTTTTTGCTTTTTACAATGATGTTCTAAATAATCAGCGCCATCACTCTAGAGTTAAATAATATTGTATATTGAGCAGAAGGTGCAACCTGTTCTTGTCTGGTGTCACAGGGTTATTTATTACCTAAGGTTATGTGTGCAAGGTCTTAATTCATTAAATTAAGCCCTCATAATCATGTGTTTATTCAATGAGTAATATGCAGTCATGAACGTTGTGGATTTTCCTTGAGGCGTATAAAAGCAAAAAAGGCCAGTTTTCTGGACGATTTAATGTATTCGGGTATGCAGGGTCTCATTGTGTATTCATGTGGAAGTGACCATACACTTTGGAGGAAATTATTGCTGTTGTCAGATATGTAAAGATCTGAGTCACTGTTGGGATTTATTGTGATCTTCTTTCCATTGAGACAACATCACATATACTAGTCAGACTACGACAAATCTGACTCTAATTGTGATAAGTAGGTACCCAGATCTGTCAGGTAAGATTGGCTTGTAGGCATCTGGAGCTTGACGATGGGCCATTATTATGTCCAGTGTTAGGTGACATCATAAGGAGCTCAGCTCTACATGTTCAATCATCTATGGTTCATTTGAACTTTGGTTCAGTATTATCAATACTGTATGTGTGACTGACATTCATCACACGTACTAGACTAAGGCTTAGTCTCTGAATATATGTAATTTTGATAGTAACAAACAAACCCATTCTAAAAGAAGCCTCAGGGAGATAAGAGTGTTAAAGAGTGTAAAGAGTGTAAAAACACACAGGGAAACAAATCTCCAAATAACAATTAGAAGTGAACATAATGCAGTGGACTATAAGGTTTTAGCACTACAGAGAACGCTTGGCATAAGGCAGAATGTGTGGTTCAGGGACGGTGAGACAGACTACACATGTACCTGTGCCATTATGTGCTTCCTTGTTGGTGCCACCTTTAACTGGTTGTACGATGAATTACAACATGCTGAAGTGAAACCATCAACTGGAACTCTCACATTGTTGAGGATTGAAAAAATGGTGGCTAGTAGTATGGGCAAAGATCAAGGATGAATGTAGTCATTTTCAATAGTGATGTCATGTGTTTTGTTGTATGACATTTCCATATTTGTACAAAGTGTTGGGAGTCACCTCCATCGTTTGTTGTTTGCAGTAAATGCTTCAAAATAGATACCATTCTTTGTTTTTATTTTATTAGAAATTCTATCCATATTAGCGATAATTATGGTCATGCTTCATTTCAGGGCATTATCATTTGCAGAAGCCCTACGTAAATATGATGGCATGAGGAATTACAGGTTTCTGGATAAGGGAGGTTCCACTTTATACATGTGAAGTCAAATGTGCCTCAGTTTCCTGTCAGTGGCCATGCTGGCAACGTAAGTATGAAGGTGTCAGGAATAACAGGTTTCTGGATAAGGGAGGTTCCACTTTAAACATGTTAACTAAATGGGCAATAGTATCCTGTCAGTAGCAGCAGGAATAACAGGTTTCTGGATAAGGGAGGTTCCACTTTAAACATGTTAACTAAATGGGCAATAGTATCCTGTCAGTAGCAGCAGGAATAACAGGTTTCTGGATAAGGGAGGTTCCACTTTAAACATGTTAACTAAATGGGCAATAGTATCCTGTCAGTAGCAGCAGGAATAACAGGTTTCTGGATAAGGGAGGTTCCACTTTAAACATGTTACCTAAAGTGGGCAACAGTATCCTGTCAGCAGTAGCAGGAATAATGTTTGTTAAATGTCTAGATGTTGGTGTCTTCCTGGTGTTGGTTCATGCAGCTGAAGTCAGATCATGGCAATGTGACAAAAGTTTATTCTCTAGTAAATTTAAACAAGAATATCAACCTTTGTCCACATATTGAAATGTGGCACTAGGGCTTACACAGGTGACGTTTGGCCAAATTACATAATTGGCCTAAAATAAGGTTGGTGTGTCTCCTTAAATATTCCATTTACTGAAAATGTCATCTTTTAACTTCTCAGTATTATCCCTTATCGGTCTCATTGACCATAACATTGGTCAGTGTTGGACACCAGCTACCACTGTACTGTACACTTTCAGTATTAAAGGGATGTCTAGTAGACCACTCAGTGTTGGGTTCCAGCCACCCCTGTACTGTGCACTGTTGGTCTTAAAGGGAGGTAGACTGCATTGGTCAGTGTTGGACACCAGCCACCTCTGTACTGTGCACTGTTGGTCTTAAAGGAAGGTAGACTGCATTGGTCAGTGTTGGACACCAGCCACCCCTGTACTGTACACTGTCCGTCTTAAAGGGAGGTAGACTGCACTAGTCAGTGTTGAACACCAGGCACCCTTGTACTGTACACTGTCTGTCTCAAGCGGATGTAGAGTACACTGGTCAGTGTTTGACAGCAGCCTCCCCTCTTCAGTATACTGTCAGTCTTAAACTGAGGTAGGGTACTCTGGTCAGTCTTGGATACCAACCATCCCAATCCTGTACACTGTCAGTCTTGAAGGGAGGTAGAGTTCACTTTTGAGTATTGGAAACCAACCATCCTTGTACTGTACAGTTTCAGCATTAAAGGGATGTATAGTAGACTGGTCAGTGTTGGACACCAGCCATCCCTGTACTGTACACTGGTCAGTTTTAATTGGAGGTAGAGTCCACTGGTCAGTGCTGGACATCAGCCACCCCTGTACTGTACACTGTCAGTCTTAAGTGAATGAGTGAGTGAGTTTAGTTTTCCATCTATATGGCGGTGGTGTGTGAATAATTGAGTCTGGACCAGACAATCCGGTGAACAACAACATGAACAACAACATGAGCATCGATCTGCACAATTGGGAACCGATGACATGGGTTGTCAGTCTTAAATGGATGTATAGTAGGCTGGTCATTGTTCAACACTAGCCATCCTTGTACTGTACACTGTCGGTCTTGAATGGACGTAGACTACACTGGTCATTGTTGGATACCAACCACCCCTATACAGTACACTGTCAGTCTGAAAGGGAGGTAATGTCAGTGTTCTACACCAGCTATCCCTGTACTGTACACTGTCAGTCTGTATTGGTCAGTGTTGGATACGAACCACCCTTCTACAGTACATTGTCAGTTTTAAACGGATGTAGAGTACACTGGTCAGCATTAGACACCAGCCATCTCTGTACTGTACTCTGTCGGTCTTAATGGTTTGTAGTGTACATTGGTCAGTGTTTGATACCAACCACCTCTGTACTGTACACTGTCAGTCTTCAACTGAGGAAGAGTACTTTGGTCAGTGTTGGATACCAGACATCCGTTTGCTGTACGCTGTCACCTTTATGGTATGTATAGTGCACTGGTCAGTGCTGGACACTAGCAACCCTTGTATTGTTGAAAGTCAGGTTTAAAGGGAGGAGAGTACACTGGTACTGGAAATTGCGGAGTTACAACAAGTGTTTTACACCAGCCACCCCTGTAATGTACACTGTCAGTCTTTAACTAAAGTAGAGTACATTGGTCAATGCTGCACACCAGCCACCCCTGAACTGAACACTGTCGGTCTGTAACTAGACTACATTGCTCAGTGGGGTGGTGGGGTAGCCTAGTGGTTAAAGCGTTCGCTCGTCACGCCGAAGACCCGGGTTCGATTCCCCACATGGGTACAATGTGTGAGGCCCATTTTCTGGTGTCACCCGCTGTGATATCGCTGGAATATTGCTAAAAGCGGCGTAAAACGAAACTCACTACCACTACATTGCTCAGTCTTGGATACGAACCACCCTTCTACAGTACACTATCAGCCTTAGACACATGTTGAGTACACTGGTCTGTGAGTGCTGGACACCATCCTCCCCTGTACTGTACACTGCCAGTCTTAAAAGGACATAGAGTACAGTGTGGTCAATGTTGGACACCAGCCATCCCTGTACTGTACACTGTCGGTCTTAATGGTTTGTAGTGTACACAGGTCAGTGTTTGATACCAACCACCTCTGTACCGTACGTTGTTAGTCTTCAACTGAGGTAGAGCACTCTGGTAAGTGTTGGACACCAGCCACCCCTGTGCTGTACACTGTCAGTCTTAAAGGGAGGTAGAGTACACTGGTCAGTGTTGGACACCAGCCACCCCTGTGCTGTACACTGTCAGTCTTGAATGGAGTTAGAGTACATTGGTCAGTGTGGTACAGCAGCCACCCCGGTACCGTACACTCAGTCTTAAAGGGAGGTAGAGTACATTGGTCAGTGCTGCACACCAGCCACCCCTGTGCTGTACACTGTCAGTCTTAAAGGGATGTAGAGTTAACTGGTCAGTGTTGTACATCAGCCACCCCTGTAGTGTACACTGTCAGTCTTAAGCTTGTTAAAGTATTCTGGATGCAAACCATCCCAATGCTGTACATTGTCAGTCTTAAAGGGAGGTAGAGTTCACTGGTCAGTGTTGCACACCAGCCACCCCTGTACCGTACACTGTCAGTCTTAAAGGGAGGTAGAGTTCACTTTTGAGTATTGGAAACCAACCATCCTTGTACTGTACAGTTTCTGCATTAAAGGAATGTATAGAAGACTGGTCAGTGTTGTACACCAGCCACCCCTTTACTGTACACTGGTCAGTCTTAATTGGAGGTGTCTGTCTTAAAGGGATGTAGAGTCCACTGGTCAGTGCTGGACACCAGCCACCCCTGTACTGTACACTGTCAGTCTTAAAGGGAGGTAGAGTACATTGGTCAGTGCTGTACACCAGCCACCCCCTGTGCTGTACACTGTCAGTCTTAAAGGGAGGTAGAGTACATTGGTCAGTGCTGTACACCAGCCACCCCTGTACTGTACACTGTCAGTCTTAAAGGGAGGTAGAGTACAATGGCCAATGTGGTACAGCAGCCACCCCTGTACCGTACACTCAGTCTTAAATGGAGGTAGAGTACGTTGGTCAGTGCTGCACACCAGCCACCCCTGTACTGTACAATGTCAGTCTTGAAGGGAGTTAGAGTACATTGGTCAGTGCTGTACACCAGCCACCCCTGTGCTGTACACTGTCAGTCTTAAATGGAGGTAGAGTACATTGGTCAGTGCTGTACACCAGCCACCACTGTTCTGTACACTGTCAGTCTTAAAGGGATGTAGAGTACACTGGTCAGTGCTGTACACCAGACACCCCTGTACTGTAAACTGTCAGTCTTAAAAGGAGGTAGAGTACATTGGTCAGTGCTGTACACCAGCCACCCCCTGTGCTGTACACTGTCAGTCTTAAAGGGAGGTAGAGTACATTGGTCAGTGCTGTACATCAGCCACCCCTGTGCTGTACACTATCAGTCTTAAAGGGATGTAAAGTTAACTGGTCAGTGTTGTACATCAGCCACCTCTGTACTGTACACTGTCTGTCTTAAGCTTGTTAAAGTATTCTGGATGCAAACCATTCCAGTACTGTACATTGTCAGTCTTAAAGGGATGTAGAGTTCTCTGGTCAGTGTTGGACACCAGCCACCCCTGTACCGTACACTCAGTTTTAAAGGGAGGTACGCTGTCCATCTTGAAGGGAGGTAGACTGCACTGGTCAGTGTTGGACACCAGCCACCCCTGTACTGTACACTGTCTCAAGCGGAGGTAGAGTCCACTGGTCAGTGTTGGACACCAGCCACCTCTGTACTGTACACTTTCAGCATTAAAGGGATGTAGAGTACATTGGTAAGTGTTGTACACCAGCCTCCCCTCTTCAGTATACTGTCAGTCTTAAACTGAGGTAGGGTACAATGGCCAATGTGGTACAGCAGCCACCCCTGTACCGTACACTGTCAGTCTTAAAGGGAGGTAGAGTACAATGGCCAATGTGGTACAGCAGCCACCCCTGTACCGTACACTCAGTCTTAAAGGGAGGTAGAGTACATTGGTCAGTGCTGCACACCAGCCACCCCTGTACTGTACAATGTCAGTCTTGAAGGGAGTTAGAGTACATTGGTCAGTGCTGTACACCAGCCACCCCTGTGCTGTACACTGTCAGTCTTAAATGGAGGTAGAGTACATTGGTCAGTGCTGTACACCAGCCACCACTGTTCTGTACACTGTCAGTCTTAAAGGGATGTAGAGTACACTGGTCAGTGCTGTACACCAGACACCCCTGTACTGTAAACTGTCAGTCTTAAAAGGAGGTAGAGTACATTGGTCAGTGCTGTACACCAGCCACCCCCTGTGCTGTACACTGTCAGTCTTAAAGGGAGGTAGAGTACATTGGTCAGTGCTGTACATCAGCCACCCCTGTGCTGTACACTATCAGTCTTAAAGGGATGTAAAGTTAACTGGTCAGTGTTGTACATCAGCCACCTCTGTACTGTACACTGTCTGTCTTAAGCTTGTTAAAGTATTCTGGATGCAAACCATTCCAGTACTGTACATTGTCAGTCTTAAAGGGATGTAGAGTTCTCTGGTCAGTGTTGGACACCAGCCACCCCTGTACCGTACACTCAGTTTTAAAGGGAGGTACGCTGTCCATCTTGAAGGGAGGTAGACTGCACTGGTCAGTGTTGGACACCAGCCACCCCTGTACTGTACACTGTCTCAAGCGGAGGTAGAGTCCACTGGTCAGTGTTGGACACCAGCCACCTCTGTACTGTACACTTTCAGCATTAAAGGGATGTAGAGTACATTGGTAAGTGTTGTACACCAGCCTCCCCTCTTCAGTATACTGTCAGTCTTAAACTGAGGTAGGGTACTCTGGTCAGTCTTGGATACCAACCATCCCAGTACTGTACACTGTCAGTCTTAAAGGGAGGTAGAGTTCACTTTTGAGTATTGGAAACCAACCATCCTTGTACTGTACAGTTTCTGCATTAAAGGGATGTATAGAAGACTGGTCAGTGTTGGACACCAGCCACCTCTGTACTGTACACTGGTCAGTTTTAATTGGAGGTAGAGTCCACTGGTCAGTGCTGGACACCAGGCACCCTTGTATTGTACACTATCGGTCTTAAAGGGATGTAGAGTTAACTGGTCAGTGTTGTACATCAGCCACCTCTGTACTGTACACTGTCTGTCTTAAGCTTGTTAAAGTATTCTGGATGCAAACCATCCCAGTACTGTACATTGTCAGTCTTAAAGGGATGTAGAGTTCACTGGTTAGTGTTGGACACCAGCCACCCCTGTACCGTAGACTCAGTCTTAAAGGGAGGTAGAGTACATTGGTCAGTGTGGTACAGCAGCCAATCCTGTGGCTGTGTGCATATCTCAGGCTCTCCGGGTGTAAATGTGAACTGCACCGTAATGCGCATCCATGTTAAATGTTAAACCAGGCGTAGTCTGTCGACACCGCAGACGGCACTAGAACAGAAACAGGATATTCAGAGAGAATGAACCTTTTGGAATTGTTTCAAAGTCAGTTTCGGAGAGTCAACATATTTAGGATTGTTCATTTACTCAGAGATGATATCAACCGTAGCGTTAAACACAGATCCACTCTTTCTCGCGTGTTCGTTGCCTTCCACTTCTGCACTAAAGGTTCATTTCAGAACACTGTAGGTGATACCATCAATGTGCACCAGTTGACCTTCAGTAGAGTTGTTAGGAGGGAGTCCCTATCACTTCGATGTAACATGAACAATGGGGTATTTTTCCCAGATGCCAATGAATTAACACGCATTAAAGACAGTCTCTTTGCTCCGTGAAAGATATTTGTATGTTTATACACCTCAGTATAATTTCATGTTGACTTATTATCCCCCGGCATGTAATGCAGATGGATATAGTCGACGCCTCATCTGTCTGTCTGTCCATCCATCCGCCCATCGGTAATCATTTTGTGTCCAATAGCATAACTCAGAAACTGTTCTATGTTTTTGGACCAAACTTGATAGATATGATAATCTCAACCTATAGTTGAGACTTTTGTTATTTACATAGTTTTGGCATTTATATTTTATTTTTTTGTTTTTTGTTTTTCCAAGGTATGTTTTGGTGTTAACCTAATGGTGGGGTGGACTTCGTTTCCGGAGCATAACTCAAAAACCATTCAATATTTTTCTGCAAAACTTGGTAGTTATATCAATCAGAACCACAGGTAGTGTCTTTTGCTATCTACTGGTTTTTGTGATTTATTATTTTCTTGGTTTCCATGGAAACATTTCGGACATAGTCTTAAAAGTGTGAGGTGTGTTTCTTTGCCGGAGCAGAACTCAAAAACTTCTTAATATCTGTCAGTATAACTTGGTCGATATGTGTGGCAGACCCCAAAGTGGTGCCTGTTGGGATTTACAGGTTTTTGTGATTTATTATTTTCTCGGGTTCCATGGAAACGTTTCGGACTTAGTTTCAAAATGGAGGGATGGGCTTTGTTTCTGGAGCACAACTCGAAAACCATTTCATATCTTTCAACAGATCTTCGCAGAATGGTGAAATGGTGACTTTTGCTGATTAGAGATATATGGCAATTATATTTTTCATGAATTCCAATTCAAACTTAGTCTGAAAAAACATCCAGTAACTGTCAGATGATATGTCGTTTCAAACATGTGGTTGCTGGGGGTGGGGGTGGGGGGAGGTGTGTCATGTTCTCATGAGTCTTGCTCCTGATTTCCATGGAAACGATTCAAACTTAGTCTAAAAAAACATCAAATAACCTTCAGATAATGATGACTCTTATGATGAGAAATAATTGAACCATATCCATGTGGTGTCTACATGTGTACTGCAGTAGATGAAATGTGTTTGTAAATATTTCACCTGTTGTCACGCATGTTCATATGAAACTACATGTATACGAAGCAAGAGAGAGAAGTGCAAATCATGAGATAGGATAAGTATATAAACGTACAATTTCAAGTTAAAATTTCCAAAATCATCGGAGCCATAGATGCATCCAGGGTAAAGTGGATAGTTATCAGAATGTATTCTTTTGAGATTATCAAGGATGGATACATGATAATTCAGGTAAGTTTAACTGATTGGTGTATCCAGGGTTTTAGGTGTGGCTGTGGTGTAGTGGTTAGACTCTGTATCAGATATTACAGAATAAAGGTATTTTCTAGTAATGGAAAAGTGGTCCAATTGAATGCGATGGAAATCAGATTCACGATAGCTTAGGTAGGTTTGGTTAACACAGTATTTAAAGAGTGATTTGTAGAACTTCATGTTTGATAAATGCTGGAGTGGTCAAACAGACTTTGTTGTGAGCATTTCGTGTTTGGGTCGTTTTTGTGAATGTCTGAAGGGTTAAATGTAAAACATGTAACAGTGTCCAGAAATGGTGAAGTAGTCAAATGGAAGCCAGATACATCATAGTATGGGTAAATGTTAAAACCGTACGTCTTAAGGGTGGTTTGTATAGCGTCAGGTTAGTGATATTCTCTGGAAATGGTCAAATTGTCCAACAGATCGTGCATAAGGACAGTGTAGATCATTGTTTTGGTGGAATGGTGGTTAAAATAGCTTCAGGTTTAGTTGATGCTCGTGAACTGGCCCGGTACACAGACCAGATATATGCCAGGTTGGAGTTGTTTACTACTGGGTGACTTCAGGGTGGTTAAAATAGCTTCAGGTTTAGGTGATGCTCGTGAACTGGCCCAGTACACAGACCAGATATATGCCAGGTTGGAGTTGTTTACTTCTGGGTGACTTCAGGGTGGTTAAAATAGCTTCAGGTTTAGGTGATGCTCGTGAACTGGCCCAGTACACAGACCACATATATCCTAGGTTGGAGTTGTTTACTACTGGGTGACTTCAGGGTGGTTAAAATAGCTTCAGGTTTAGGTGATGCTCGTGAACTGGCCCAGTACACAGACCAGATATATGCCAGGTTGGAGTTGTTTACTACTGGGTGACTTCAGGGTGGTTAAAATAGCTTCAGGTTTAGGTGATGCTCGTGAACTGGCCCAGTACACAGACCACATATATCCTAGGTTGGAGTTGTTTACTACTGGGTGTCTTCAGGGTGTCCTTAGGATGGTTTGTACAGCTGTAGGTTTAGGTGTTGCCTTAAGTTAAACAGTGTTAAAGGTTATTACCTGGAAATATGGTTGAATCAGCTATTTCTAGTGAGTAGATACTACGTATGTAGCAAGCTTAGTCCAGTCTTTAGGGGGTTTACAAAGTTTAAAGTTCAAAGACCAGATGGAACATAACATGAGAAGATTTGTATCACAGTGTGTCTTCAGTATCACAGCTTCAGGTGAAGGATTTGCTTAAGAAACGTTGAAGTAGTGAAATCAATTATCTGAAAATGTTCATGTGGTCAAATAGATCTGTTTGAGGACCCCCTCAGGGGTTTAACACAATTTGTAAATGTGCTTCCAATTAAATGTGCGTACAATACTCACACATGTAGACAATGGACACAGAAGACCAATTCATTGTGTCCAGTGGGACTCAACATATTATTCATTTGTGTCCAGTGGGACTCAATATATCATTCATTGTGTCCAGTGGGACTCAATATATCATTCATTGTGTCCACAACACATCGAGGACTTCATAATGTGTTTGGTTTGTTTCATGTAGGACAGTTTCATGCATCATTTCACCCATCAGTCCACATGATCAATGTTTGTTATGAGGTAACATACTGCCCTCACCCCTTCAGGTAACGCTCCCCATTCAGGTGACATGTCTACCACCCCCTTCCCCACAAGTAGACAGATCTCCCAGCCCTCTTCAGGTGACACATCTACCACCCTCCACTACCCCCACACGACAGACCCCCCTCCCACTTCAGGTGACACATCTACCACCCCCATCCCCCCCCAGATCACTGATCCCCATCCCACTTCAGGTGGCACATCTACCACACACACCGCACGCACGCACGCACGCACGCACGCACGCACGCACGCACGCACGCACGCACACCACACATAACAAATCAACCCCTCCTTCAGGTGACACATCTATACCCCTGAGAAGACAGATCCCCCTACCCTTTCAGGTGACACGTCTACCCCTTACCCCCACGATGACTGATCCCCCTCCCCCTTCAGGTGACAAATCTACCTCAAAGATGACAGATCCCCCTCCCACATCAGGTGACACATCTTCCACCCCATCCCCCCACAGATGACTGATCCTCCTCCCACTTCAGGTGTCACATCTATCTCTCTCACGCACGCACGCACGCACGCACGCACGCACGCACGCACGCACGCACGCACGCACGCACGCACGCACGCACGCACGCACGCACGCACACAGATGACCGATCCCCCCCCCCTCCCACATCAGGTGACACATCTTCCCCCATGTAGTCAGATTCCCCACCCCCATCAGGTGACACATCTACCCCGAGATGACAGACTCCCCCCTCCCACTTCAAGTGACACATCTACCCCTATGTAGACAGATCCCTCCTTCCCTTTAAGGTAACACATGTACCCCCAACATGACAAATACCCCTCCCCTTTAGTTTACACATCTACCCATAAGATGACAGATCCCCTCCCCTTTCTGGGTTGGCGTCCCAATATTTGTTGGTCGAGGTAAAATGCCACCCCTCCCCTTTTCAGGTGACACATCTAACCCCTCCAAGGTAAGAAATCCCCCACTTCTGCATCTTCCACATCATCATCCTTTCCCCTATCCCCCCATTCCCACCAATTACTCCCTGACCCATGTGACCATGTTGATTCACCCATTTGAGACATTTTCCCTGCAGATGACAGGGACCCCCTTCCCCAGCTGAAACATCCTCCCCCTGATGACAGGGACTTCCTCACCCATGTGACCAAGTAGATTCACCCAGGTGATACATCCTCCTCCTTTTTCCCATCCCCCACCCCCACCAATGACAGGGACTCCTTCACCCACGCGACCATGTAGATTCATCCCAAAGACACATCCCCCTCCTTTCCCCCATCCCCACCAATGACAGGGACTTCCTCCCCCATGTGACATGTCGATTCACCCAGATGAGACATTTTCCCCCCAGAAGACAGAGACCCCTTCCCCAGCTGAAACATCCTCCCCCAGACTCCCTCCCCCATGTGACCATGTAGATTCACACAGGTGACATAACCTCCCCTAGATGATAGGGACTCCCTCCCCCATGTGGTCACGTAGATTCACCCCGATGACACATCCACCTCCTTTCCCCCATCCCCACCAATGACCCTATCCGGCAAAACTGTACTGGGCCACATATTGTAGAAATGGTATTAAACTTATAACTGGGCCAGTGTCGGTCAAAATGTAAAGGGCCAGTTAGGCAACCATTACGGCTGTGTACTGGGCCAGAGGTCTCTGCTTGTACTGGACCAGTTTAATGCCAGTGTGCAAAATAGTACAGGCCCAGTTCTGGAATGCCTTAAATGGGCCTGATGTTCTGACTTCATATACCTATAACATTGTTGAATGTGGTGTAAAACTGGTCTCACTCACTCACTGAGGCTGTCACAGGTACGAGAGGTTTTATCCTACGGAAATAATTGTACCAACAGCCAGTAAGATACAGAAGTTGTTTAAGATCTGAGATGTCATTGCTTGAAACCAAATTTAGTGACAGAGCTAAGAGAGTCTGACAGCATTCTGACATTAATATTTTTGTAGCACCTTTGTCAATGTGGCTGACCACAAACACCAACTGACCAAGCAGAATTATCCTGGATTAATTTCTTCATTCCAGTTTCAGGGTGTAAGTCCATATGAACAGTTAAACGTTTGGATTCCAATCCTCTGACTCAAATACTACAGGAACAAATCTGAAGTCTTGCAGTCACTGTCTATTTTAGTTATATTAGTTTAGACACTTACGTGCTGGCAGGACATTACAATTGGGGAACTACCTGAGTAGTCTCCTGTTTTTCTCCTTACAAGATGTTATCTTTGTCATTTGCATAGGCTCCAGTCATTCATCATTGGTATTGTTTATCTTCCTTAGTTTGGAACACAGGGTTAGGGTAGCATGCTATGGGTGGGATACCCCTTTAAAGGTGTTAGGGTTAGGGTAACCTGCTATGGGTGGAACACCCCTTTAAAGTTCTCAGGGTTGGGTAGCATGCTATGGGTGGAACACCCCTTTAAAGGTGTTAGGGTTAGGGTAACCTGCTATGGGTGGAACACCCCTTTAAAGTTGTCAGGGTTGGTAGCATGCTATGGGTGGAACACCCTTTTAAAGGTGTTAGGGTTAGGGTAGCATGCTAAGGGAGGAACAACCCTTTAAAGATGTTAGGGTTAGGGTAGCATGCTATGCTATGATACCCCTTTAAAGGTGTTAGGGTTAGGGTAACCTGCTATGGGTGGAACACCCCTTTAAAGTTGTCAGGGTTGGTAGCATGCTATGGGTGGAACACCCTTTTAAAGGTGTTAGGGTTAGGGTAACCTGCTATGGGTGGAACACCCCTTTAAAGTTGTCAGGGTTGGTAGCATGCTATGGGTGGAACACCCTTTTAAAGGTGTTAGGGTTAGGGTAACCTGCTATGGGTGGAACACCCCTTTAAAAGTTGCCAGGGTTGGGTAGCATGCTATGGATGGAACACCCTTTTAAAGGTGTTAGGGTTAGGGTAACCTGCTATGGGTGGAACACCCCTTTAAAAGTTGCCAGGGTTGGGTAGCATGCTATGGGTGGAACACCCATTTAAAGATGTTAGGGTTAGGGTAGCATGCTATGCTATGATACCCCTTTAAAGGTGTTAGGGGTAGGGTAGCCTGCTATGGGTGGAACACCCCTTTATAGGTGTTAGGGAAGCATGCTGTCTGTGGAATAACCTTTTAATGGTGTTAGGGTGCCATGCTATGGATGGGATACCCCTGTGAAGGTCTTAGGGTTAGGGTGCCATGCTATGAATGGAGCATCCTTTGGAAACTCTTAGGGTTAGGACGCCAAATTGTGGGTGGGGAGCCCTTTAGTGACACTGGACCAGGATGTCTTGTTATTCATGGAACACCCTTTTCAGAGTCATAGTGTCTGGGTGGAGTGATATGGGTGGGGTACCCATTTAACACCGTTTGGTTAGGGTGGGAGGGACACCACTGTCCTAGTCGTAGGGTTGGAGCACCATATTATGGGTGGGACACCCCTTTCAGAGTCTAAGGGTTAGAGCACCATGGTATGGGTCAGGCACCCCTTTCAGTGTCTTAGAGTTAGAGCACCATGGTATGGGTGGGGGACCCCTTTCAGAGTCTTAGGGTTAGGCCACAATGGTATGGGTGATGCATCTCTTTCAGAGTCTTAGGGTTAGGGTAGCATGGTATGGGTGGAGCACCCCTTTCAGTGTCTTAGGGTTAGAACACCATTGTATGGGTGGGGCATCTCTTTCAGAGTCTTAGGGTTAGGGTGCCATGGTATGGGTGGAACACCCCTTTCAGTGTCTTAGGGTTAGAACACCATGGTATGGGTGGGGCATCTCTTTCAGAGTCTTAGGGTTAGAGCAATATGGTATGGGTGGGGCATCTCTTTCAGTGTCTTAAGGATAGAGCACAATGATATGGGTGGGGCACCCCTTTCAGTGTCTTTAGGATAGAGCACAATGGTATGGGTGGGGCACCCCTTTCAGTGTCTTAAGGTTAGAGCACCATGGTATGGGTGGGACACCCCTTTCAGAGTCTTAGGGTTAGGGCACCATGGTATGGGTGATGCATCTCTTTCAGTGTCTTAGGGTTAGGGTAGCATGGTATGAGTGGAGCACCCCTTTCAGTGTCTTAGGGTTAGAACACCATGGTATGGGTGGGGCATCTCTTTCAGAGTCTTAGGGTTAGGGTGCCATGGTATGGGTGGGGCACCCCTTTCAGAGCATTAGGGTTAGGGTGCCATATTGTGGGTGGGGAGCCCTTTAATGTCATTGGACCAGGATGCCTTGTTATTGATGGAACACCCTTTTCAGAGTCGTAATGTCTGGGTGGAGTGATATGGTTGGGGCACCCCTTTAATGCCCTTTGGTTAGGGTTCCTTGCAATGGGAGGGACACCCCTTTCCTAAGCTTAGGGTTAGAGCACTATTGTATGGGTGGTACACCCCTTTCAGAGTCTAAGGGTTAGAGCACCATGGTATGGGTGGGACACCCCTTTCAGAGTCTAATGGTTAGAGCACCATGGTATGGGTCGGGCACCCCTTTCAGTGTCTTAGGGTAAGGGTGACATGGTATGGGTGGAGCACCCATTTTAGAGTTTTAGGGTTAGATCACCATGGTATGGGTGGGGCACCCCTTTCAGTGTCTTAGTGTAAGGGTGCCATGGTATGGATGGAACTCCCCTTTCACAGTCTTAGGGTTAGGGCACCATGGTATGGGTGGGGCACTCTCTTGATGGCCTAGGGTAAGTGTGACTTGCTGTTGGAGTGAGATGCTTTTCACATTCTTTGTGGTGTTTGGAGCCATGTTATGGGTGGAGGTCGACATCGTTTTCAGTATTGAAGAAGACCTGGGTTTAAATCCCTTCGTGGGTACAATGTGAAGCTTATGTCTTCTGTTCCTGCCATGATATTGCTGGGACACAGATAAAAGAGAGATAAAAATAAAACCTCCCACTCCTGTCCCTGCCGCTGAGCCCATCCACACGTGCTGTCACTTCACAAAGTTCCCTGAGTGTGACTTCTGCCAGCAGCCATATTCTCCCAGTGTTCAGAACCATCAGTTCCTGTATTTGTGGGAATAGCCACAATAAATACATGTTCCTAGTTTACTCTCCAAACAACAGATTTCAGTTGAAATACAGAATGATGAGGCATTGGCTTGATTAATGACTCTGATGACTACATGGACATAGACTGAATATTGTAGTTCGTGGCATGAAATTTTGTAAACTGAAGTCATCTTATCAGAGAATTTTTTTCACAATGATGTTCTAAATAATCAGGCACAACCTGTCCTTGTCTGGTGCCACAAGTTTATTTATTACCTGAGGTTTATTACCTGAGGTATCATACACTTACTCACACACTACACCAGGGAGGTTTATGTAAAGGTTTGGCTTACCACTCACGCCATCAAGGGCACATGATATCTGCAAGAAGGTCTTAAGACATTAATATACACGTGTATATTCAAGTAGTAAAGATCATGAACATTTTGAATGTTTCATGAGGTGTACAAAAAACAAAAAAATCCAGTTATCTGCGTTATTTGCACTAAAACGAGTGTTTCTGGGTATCCAGGGTCTCATTGTATATTCAAATTGTGAGCATACACTTTGGAGGAATTTATTGCTGTTAGCAGATATTGAAGGATCAATCACTGTTGATATTTCCTGTGATCCTGTTACCCACCTCAACATCGAAGTGGTGGCTTTTGCTCGTTACAGATTTTTTGTCATTTTTATTTTTCTTTGTTTACATGGACACAATTCGTACATAGTCTTAAAAGGGAGGGATGGACTCTGTTTTGAAACCTTCTTAATATCTTTCTTCAAGATATGTGCAGTAGACCTCAAGAGTGGTGCCTTTTGCTATTTACAGAGTTTTGCCATTTACGTTTGTCTGGGGTTCCATGGAAACGATTCAGTCTAGAACAGGAGGGTTTCGAAAGCACAACTCAAAAACGATTCGATATCTTTCAACAGATCTTGGCAGATATATGAGGCAGATCTTGAATTTGTGCCTTTTGCTGATTACAAATATATGACATTTATATTTTTCATGACGTCCATGGAAATGATTCAAACTTAGTCTAAAAACACATGAAGTAACTGTCGCATCATTTGCCCTTTCAGATATATCATCATCTGCTGACTCTTGTTTGTTTGGGAAAAAAAATTTTATTGGTTTTTTTTCTTTTTTCATTGAAAAATATAGTTACAAGTGTCAGAGGCTTTAAAATGGACATTTTAATGCTTGTATGTCCCCCAAGGAGGATTTCTTCTGAAAAAGAATTTCCCAATTTGTCATTATATGGTTTTCATTAACACATCATAGACTACTGTTTAGCAGCCAAATGTAGTTGATCAGTTTCCTTTATATTGTTGGATAATGCAACGGGATGTATTTGTATCTGAGTAGTAGACAAGGGGGAGGTAATTTAGAACATTTGCTGGAAGAGTATGCTCCCTTTGGTGTGCTGTTTTTTGTCTGACCCAGCATTGTAAATCATCTGTGCCTAAGACTGGGCCTTAGGCCTGGGTAACTGAGTGACAGTGTGTATAATTATTGCCGGGAAACCATTATGTAAAAAGAGACGTAAATTATTTTCTGTAATAATTAAAAAAATCATGATTATGAATGTTTGTATGTTTGTCTTCTGAGATGCAGAGAGCAGCTACCTTGGTAGACTAGGTAGCACTACAATGTCACTCAGGCCAGTAAAGATGTTTCTTTGTAAATACTTCAAAGGACTGTTGGCAAAAGGACCCTGTTCACAGGAAATTACTTGATCTGTAAGAGTTTGAGTCTTTGTGTAGTGGTTCAGCTGTGTTCTGAGGGTGTCTAAGGTAGTGACCCTGCAACAGGTTGAGTGTTCCAGAGGTTGTTCGGCTTTGTTCTGAGGGTGTCACAGGTACAGGGATGCCAACCACTCTGATTTGGAGGAGTTACTCTGATTTTCAAATACAAAATCTACTCTCTGATTTGTCTGTAAAAAACTGATTGTTTTAGAAAATACGAATATGTTCATAAATTTAGCTTGTTTGAAAGAATTTTACTAGTTTTACTAGCCGTTTGAATTGTTAGTATTGTCTGGCTAAGAAATCCCAGAAATTACATATTTCCAGTAGACTAAATCTATTTTTGTAGGGGAGGCTGGAGAATTACTTTGGGCAAGGCATGACTCTGTTTACATGTGATTCAGGTTTGGCTTCTCTGCAGTTACCAAAAGTGTGATCCCTGGCTTGTAATAGTACTCACAACCAGTAAGTAGAGATGCTGTTCAAGATTTGTAGTGCCATTGCTTGAAACCTAAAATATTGACTATGCTAAGAGAGTCTAGCATGGATTCTCTGAACATTAATATTATTTTCAGCAGTGAGGTTCAAACACCAACTGACCAATCAGAACTGTCCTGGATTAAATACTAAACTCAAATACTACAGGAACAAATCTGAATTCTCACAGTCACTTCCTTCAGAGTTGTAAGCTTAAGGTGCTATGCCATTTGTGGAACACCCCTTTAAAAGTCTGAGTGTTTGGGTGCCATGCAATGGATGGGGCACCCCTTTAATGCCCTAGGGTTATTGTGCCTTCCTATTGGGTGTACACCCCTTTCACATTATTTGTGGAGTTAGGAACCATGTATACCTGGGGTATATTCTGGAATAGGCCATCGTTTACCCCCAGCCAAGATAATACGCCTACAGAAAATATGTGAATGCTGTAACTTTTCTTTGTACTTTTCACACAATAAAACACTATTTACAACGCAAAAATGGGCTGATACATTCTCCAGATATAGAGCATAGTAAGTCTTGGTTTTCAAGGTATAGCTGGCAGGTTATGTCAGCCATTGCATTGACAGACCAACAGAACTGTAAATGTAAATGTCACAGAATTTCTGTTGATATTACCTGTGCATTTGTAACCCACACTCCATCTCGTGAAATTCCAGAATTAGTGACGTAGTCCTTGACAGTTTATGTTTTGGTTCACCATTAATGTTATTGTTCACATGCTGAACAACTCGGGGCTCAGATTCTGTCAGGCCTTCACAGATGCAGAGGAAGTAGCAGATGCCATTACCATTGGTTATGGATGTTGTCAAGGTGCTGTCAAGTCAGTTGATCTTCTGAAATAAATGTTCTTTGAAACGATCGGGCCTAATTCAGCAGACAATTCCTTTGAGCATTTTTGCAGATAGGGTTAAACAAACGGGTTGACTTGATTAGTTTGGTAATAAGTATAAGGTCTGTATGGTCGCTTGACTCTTGTTCATCTCTGCGTCTTCTTTGTTGCTTGGATCGTCAACTCTACCCACCCCAGTTATCTCCCATTAGATGTCATGCAGCAATGTTAATGAAACGCACCCACAAATACGTTTTAACGGCACCAAGACCATTGCCTTGAGTCACACACTCAGTACTGAGTGAATTGTCAACATAATTCTTTAGGGGTATAGTCTGGGCTGGAGGGGTATACTTTGGCCTGGTCCAGACCATATCCCTGGGTATAAACTGAGCTAGCCTGTAGTTTACCTCAGGGTATAATCTGGTAGGGGGTTATTCTGGGCTGCCACAATGTTTGAAGTTCATGTCTGATGTTCCTGCTGGGATATTGCTGGAAGCAGTGTAAACATAAAACCTCCCACTCTTGTCCCTGCAGTTGAACCCCTGACCTCTGTCAGCAGGTTTCTGGATAAGGAAGGTTCCACTTTACACATGCGCAGTAAAATGTGCCACAGTTTCCAGTCAGTGGCCATGCTGACAATGTAAATATTAAAGCAGCAGGAATAACAGGTTTCTGGATAAGGGAGGTTCCAATTTACGTATGTCTCCCTGGTGTTGCTTGATGCAGCAGAAGCCATTTAGATCATGGCAATGTGACAAGAATGTTTTTCTGTAGTAACTTTAAAAGAGAATATCATATGTTGTGATCATGTTGAAATGTGGCCCTAGGATTTATGCACTGCAGTGACATTTGGCCAAAATACTAATTTTACAGGGCCTGAAACAGGCTTGGCATGTCTCTTTAAATATTCCGTTTACTGAAAATGTCATCAACACATGTTATAACTTCTCAGTATAATCCCTTATCTGTACCACTGACCACTATGTTGGACAGTGTTGTACACCAGTCATGTCTGTATTGTACACTGTCAGTTTTAGAGGGAGGTAGGGTACAGTGGTCAGTGTTGTAAACCAGCTACAACTGTACTGTACGTATACACTGTCTGTCTTAAAGGGAGGTAGAGTACAGTGGTCAGTGTTACATACCAGCCACCCCTATACTGTACACTGTCTGTCTTAAAGGGAGGTGGGGTACACTAGTGAGTGTTGGACACCATTCACCCTAGGATTTACACTGTTGGCCTTAAAGGGAGGTAGAGTACAGTGGTTAGTTTTGTACACCAACCACCCATGTACTGTAGTGTGTCAGTCTTAAAGGAAGGTAGACTACAGTGGTCAGTTTTGTACACCAACCACCCATGTACTGTACTGTGTCAGTCGTAAAGGGATGTGGAGTACGCTGGTCAGTGTTGTACACCAGCCACCCCTGTACTGTACACTGTCTTAAAGGGAGGTAGAGTACAGTGGTCAGTGTTGAATACCAGCCACCCCTATACTGTACACTGTCTGTCTTAAAGGGAGGTCGGGTACACTGGTCATTGTTGGACAACAACCACCCCTATACTGTACACTGTGAGTCTTAATGGCAGATAGAGCTGACTAGTCAGTGATCGACACCAGCTTCCCCGGTACTGTACTTTGTCAGTCCTAGAGGAAGGTAGAGTACAGGGGTGGCTGGTATCCAACACTGACTACTCAGCTCTACCTGCCATTAAGACTGACACGTGTACAGTACATGGGACTGTACTGGGAGGTCTTAAAGGGAGGTAGGGTACAGTCGTCAGTGTTAGAGACCAGCCACCCCTCTACTGTAGTCTGTCTGTCTTAAAGGGAGGTACAGAAAAGTCGTCAGTGTTGGACACCAGCCACCCCTCTACTGTAGTGTGTCTGTCTTAAAGAGAGGTAGAGTACAGTCGTCAGTGTTGGAGACCAAACACCCCTCTACTGAGTGTGTCTGTCTTAAAGGGAGGTAGAGTACAGTCGTCAGTGTTGGAGACCAGCCACCCCTCTACTGTAGTCTGTCTGTCTTAAAGGGAGGTAGAGTACAGTCGTCAGTGTTGGAGACCAGACACCCCTCTACTGTAGTCTGTCTGTCTTAAAGGGAGGTAGAGTACAGTCGTCAGTGTTGGAGACCAGACAACCCCTATAGAATTATAAATAAAATTCATCATAATTCGTTTGTACTTATGAGGTTCCAAAGCACACAAAATATTTTAGTATGTTAGCTAGGATTCTAAAACAAAAATTTACAGACATACATTGAATGCAGTTTCTTTCAGTTCTATAAATATTTTCCACTGGCAGATGTGTTTATCATGATACTGAAGATGAAAATGTTAATGCGTTATGAAGAGGACCACATTTTCTAATTAATTTCCCGTCTAAACTATGTGGCATCCCTGATGTTCAATGTAAGTATACATCCTTATATCACCAACTGCGTTTGCGGGTGGCGCCACGGAAATCGAAACCCAGCCATGAATGTTTGTATATCATCCAGGTACCTGTGAAGCAAAGATAACAAGTCGCAGCATCCGAAACGGGCGAATTTTGCAGGACTGGTAAAAAATTTGACCAGCCAGTCCTGTGGAGAGGCTAGATTTTCTACATCTTTCACTAAAGTAATCGAAACCCCTGCCCTATCATCCAAGTACTCAAGGGATAAAACAAAAGCAACAACCAGACTACGGAAATTGCTCTGGATCAGTATGGCTTTTAAAGAAAACAGTTATCATGTCCGTTTGTACAATTCACTGTTTTCAAATTTCAGCTGATAGCTAAGTTTCATTCTGTTTTCACTGTGCTTCACTCGCTTCATTTCTGACACCTGAAGCAAGGGTAACAAACAAGTATTATTAGGCTAACAACCAAGCTTGTATCCCAGTAAGACCCACAATATGCTGCAGCTGATGCATCTGCAACTCACTCTCTCTCACTCACTCACTCACTCACTCACTCACTCCAACATTTATATCACTTTCAGCTTTTCTTCCACAAAAAGGAACATACCACCTGTACCTCCGGTACGTACCACCTGTACTTCTGGTACGTACCGCATATACTTCCGGTACGTACCGCATATACTTCCGGTACGTACCACCTCTACTTCTGGTACATACCACCAGTACTACCGGTACGTACCACCTGTACTTCCTGTGCTGACATTGTACTTCAAATGCAGACAAATTGTACTTCTGGTGCTGACGAAATTGTAGTTCCTGTAGTTCCGATGTTTTTGAGTCTGAAATGACAGCAAGACTGAAATTGTCACACTGTTACATGTTGGAATAAACTCACTCACTCACTCACTCACTCACTCACTCACTCACAGGGTTATTACCAGCTGAGGCTCTCGCAGTATTCTATTTAAAGAAAATGATTATCCTCACAACATGATTTTAATCTTGAGTTCTTTGTTTACATTGAGAGTGTTTGAGACGTGTCCAGTCATGTGTGAATGGCATGAGTTACTTTGAGAATTTCCTGAATCTGGTCATCTTTTGGATTAATGAGGTTCTTTTGTTTGCTTGTTGGTGACTTTCATTAAACAAGCCCTTTGAAAATACTCAACCAATTTTGAGTCCTGATTAGATAGTAGCATTTATGGCTGAAAACCTGTACATCTGTTACTTTAAGCCTGTACTTGCAGGTCGTACATCTGACACTTACAGCCTGTACATCCAGTACTAAAAAGCTGTACATCCGGTTCCCAGATTTGGTACTTTTGGTACTGACAGTCGGTAGTTCCATTACTGACGGACTGTACATCAGGTACTTAAACCCTGTAAATCTGTTACTTATTTTAGTACATAAGGTTCTTACAGACTGTGTATCCGGTACTTAGAGTTTGTATATCTTGTACTTACACTTACAGCTTGTAAATAATAAAACTGTTAGTGACTCTCCAGTACTTAAAGCCTGAACATCCGGTACTGAATCCAGTACAGCCTGTATATCTAGTATTGAGAGCCTAGCTGTACTTCCGGTACTTATATTCTGTGGATCTGGTATAAGAGCATGTCCATCCGGTACTTACAGACTGTATATCTGGCACTGAAAGCCTTTATGTCTTGTACCAACAGTCAGTATATCCAGTACTGACAGCCTGTAATCTGGTAGTATCAGTCTCTACAGCCTGTACTGGGTAAATTCTACTTCTGGCACTGAGAAGGTCTACTTCCAGTCCTAACAATAGCTATTTTTCCAGTTCTGACTAATTCAACTTCCGGTTTTGATAAATTCTACTTCCGATATTTGAAAATTTAACTTCCGCTTCTGGTTCTGGTGAATTCTACTTTCGGATCTACTTCCGGTTCTGGTGAATTCTACTTCCGGTTCAACGAAATCAACTTCCGGTTCCGACGAAATCTACTTCCGGTTCAACGAAATCAACTTCCGGTTCCGACGAAATCTACTTCCGGTTCCAACGAATTCTACTTCCGATTCCAACGAATTCTCCTACCGGATCCGACGAATCCTACTTCTGTATTGAAAAAAAATCAACTTCCGGTTCTGACAGACTGTACATCCAGTCTTCCAGTACTTTAGATTGTACTTTTGGCACCAGAGTCCTGTACATCTACCAACAGCCTGTACATGCGGTTTTGACAATGTCTACATGTTGTACTTAAGGCCTGTACATCCTGACCTGCTGGATGTATGCTGTGGATGTTCAGACAATGAAATGTGTCATGACGATAATGAATAGTTTGATTGTTAAGAATTTGCCGGTTTGACGGTGATATCACCACATTGCTGTTACAAGAGGACCACCTTAAAACAAGCTGCTTTTGTGCACCCCGAGTATGTAGGTCTGTCTGTCACACAGTTCGCTGTGCAAGTAATAACTAATGCAAGCAAAGACGTTTCCAAGCAACACAAGGTTCTTTAAGGGGCAAACATGGCTTTGAAGTTTTTTCGCAATAAGTCCGTTTTACATGGCTTCTCTGAAATTTAAGACCTATTTCTTGATAAGCCTATCATTGGACACATCAAGTGAAATGAATACACAGCTTAGATTGTCAAATAGTAACTAATCTTTTACTGTATGGAGGATATAAAGTGAAAAACATACATGTGCCTTCTATGATCACGTGGTGTGTGCATCCGTACTTATATTCTGTATTTCACTTCATGAAATAGACGGTAAATGAACACATCCACAATCGGAATTGCGAAGAGACGAGAGTTTATTTTAAGGATAAAATGTTTGCTTATATGTTCATCACAGAACATGGACGCTAGCCTAGCCTAGCCCAGCCCAGCCCAGCCCATGGGTGCAATGTGCAAAGCCCATTTCTGGGTCCCCGTTGTATTGCTGTAGTTGCTGTAGAACGATCCTAGACCAAGAAGTAAGACATGCCACATACACCCACTGTGAAAGAATTTTGACTTTATCAGTCACCCTTTTCCATACCCAAATTAACCCTCAAAGTAGTGCTGTAATTATTATTTTCAAATGTCCATATTTCCCCCAGAAATACCCCGAATGCATCAACTACACATACACATCTAGTTAATTACTAGGTCACGTGACCGTCGCCGTGTAGCTGCATGGCTGCGTCCAAGTTAAATTGATTGGCGTTTAAATTTTAGTAATTACAATCTGTCGACAACAAATCAATGGTCTGGTTGTATCAGTGTTTCAAAGCGATTGTTTATTTGTGTATTTGTTTTAACAAAAGAAGTCAGCATAAATGTTAGTATTTGCAGGTACATAACACAAACACCATACACTTGACACAATGCAAGTTTTCAAGAAACACAGTAACACTTTACCCATCTTCCAATCCGCCCATGTCTTAATTGTAATAAATGTATTAATTATTGCTTTCATCGTCACAAATATGCCCACACACCTGACCACGGTTCGTAGGTATGGATGTGCAATCGACAAGTCGACAGTGGTCAATATACTTACGTACGTGTGTCTCGCTCGCGGCATGTCAGCCTGTGGTAACATTTATCCATAAATTTATGTAACGTTGTAACATAGTTGTTTCGCAAACAAGAAACGTTATTTACGGTGAGATCCAGTTCTGCATATGAGAGTATATCTTTAGTAAATCTATGACGTATGTTTACAAGAAATAAACATTTCACATGCTCGAAATAAAATACAGGTTTGCTGTTGTCAAGAGTTTTAACAATATGTAACATCAATTTGTATTTTGTTTGTTTTCAGAGAGGGATGCTGACGAAAGAGAAAATATTGCCAGATCTCGGGTTATGCCTCATGATTCTTCATGCTTGTTTGAACAACCGCATCTGTGTGTTTGAATAAAATAGAGTCTTAACTCTGTACAAGATTGTGTCCTTTGTGGTGGATTGTGTGATTCTGTGTTTGGTTTGTAAGACCACATGCAGCAATATTCCAGCAGCAATGTGACGGCGGCCTGTGGCAGTCTTGGTAATTACTCACATGTTGAACAATTGGGATAGGATCAATGACATGACTCAACCAAATCAGCGAGCCTGACCACACGATCCCGTTAGTCGTCTGTTGCCCCGATCTTCACCGAGAGCTACCTGGACCAGCAATGGTTTTGGTTTTGTTTGGGAAGAGCAATCTGTTCATTCTGCTACCTCGTTTTTAACTGAGTTTGTGAGTCGGCTTAAATGTTTTCGTGACAGAATTGGTACAAATCACTTCAAAATGGCAGCAAATATATGTATCTATATTTTATTCATATTTCAAAATATCACTATCCAGTGCATTGTATTTAAATGTCATTTACATTAAAAAGTTTAGAGCAGCACTCGCGCTGTTTAGATGTTGTTCACATCATTTACGTATTGAAACTAAGGTATTAAAATATAGGTAGAAATCATAGGTTATGTTTCCAGTTTGATGACGGTTATGTTGAGGATGAGCACCACTTTTTCCTCGTGTTCCAAATTCAAACAGCTCCGCTTGAACCATCTACGAAACGCCTTTTATATCACCCAAGTAAAGCCAAATTCAAACTCCTATTTTCACAAACACAATGCAAAATTTGTATTTATGCTATGTTCTCTGGATGGTCCAAGAGGTGAACCTGGAATATTTTCTTCCATGTTCGAATCGAGACTGTTGCACTGACGCCATTCAAAAACTTTCACAGTGTATTACGTACAGTACTCTATGCCGCGATGCACAGCGTGCATGTGCATCCGTAATCAGGCAAATCGGAACCACAGTGGTTGAACATTTTGGACTCTATTGCCGTTTTGGGTACCGTATTGTTCTGTCTTGTGATTTAGGATAGGATAATATTTGGATTTTTTCATCCATACAGTGAAACATAACCGAGTACATTAAAATCATATCTTGCACGCGCGAAATAAACCCTAAAACGACTGTGATTGGTCAGTTATCCGACCATGACCCCGTTGGAATGTGGAACTACTTCTTTCATACATAATGTTTTACTACAAATTTACTACGAATGTTCAATCTCGCTACTACGAGAACAAACTAACGAAATGCTGTCAAATACAAAACGTTGCAAACAAACAATTTTTCACACACCGTGTTTGTTGATGGCTCGATAACGACAAGTGGAACACACGTCACTGGCGACAAACGGCTAACTAATCACAGTGCCCGCAAACATTTCATTCAGAAGTTGCAAGACATTAACGCACCTCCCACGCAAATCGTGCAAGCGTCTGGACATAAACATTCACGCCTTTCTTAAGCACAACACTGGGGAAGTGGGAAATCTGTTGTCCTGTATCGGAAATCAGCCTGCCATGTTTCCATGCTCGCGTCGCGCATCTTCAATCGTTCCGTCATCGGCAGTTTGTCCGAAGTAAAGCTAACATCCCAATGCATGTCGTACACGAACACAAGCAAAGGCTTGTCTAGTGATGTTGGTCACACTTTCTTCGGCGATGTACGGAGTACATTCCACATCAAAATTGACAAGTCTTGAAACCATTGCTGGTTTCAAATGTGTTGTCATTCCGATTTTCCCCTTGATATACCTTGACTGAATTAGCCTTCCATAGATTCTTGAACCTAAGATTGTCAAGGAAAGCATTCTACACGTGCAACTCCATTTCCCTACCATATGAATCTTCAAAATCAAGTTTCACACACTTGGTTTTACCGGTCTCCTTTCACTTTAGAGTTAGTTAACTACCGCTGAGAGATGACAGGTGTTAGGCATAAAAAAATGTTGGCATGTCATGCAGGGCCATTGCAAGGCAAATTGGTCGTCATCGCAGCGTCATCAAACCAATGATGTCAATGACAGTCATAGATCTCGTTATGATAATTATGAAAAGTAGCCAAACAATAGTGTGTGGCGCGTAACTTTTGTGCATGTGTATATATATATTGAATTGCACGTGTATATCTTCCTTTGGTCAATCGGTCCCGGTCATATTTCGGACATTTTATTATTATAGAATTAGCCATTCCAGGTAGTGTTATGGCGTTCCCCAATAAAAACACTATCACTATTTTATCCAGGAATACGTTACATTGTCCATATTCCATAACTAATCAGTTTTAAAACTAGATACAATCCAATCACTCCAGAAAGTAAGACTGCCTCGTTTTCCATCAAGAAATGTCGATTAATGCTGGAATCGTCCCACCGTGACATCATCGACATGCCACATCCAGTAACCGCACGATTATGATGAGGGTGATGTCCTTCCTATGTGCACTGATGGCCGTCCTACCTCGCAGGTCATGTGTTAGAGACGATAATGTTATTTAATTACTCAAATTACGACTATACAAATCGATGGGAGTCGATACTCAAAGTGCCCTAAAAGGCCAAATGTTTGCTAGTTGTTTGTAATGGTGTTTGCATCGTCCTGATGGACCGTAAATATCGTATGTTTAAACTACAACAATTCCGTTCTTATCATCACTCACCATGTTCAAATAAGTAATGCCATGATGAATTCCCCGCCCTCCAAAAATGTACACATATCTGTTATGTCATGTGTCATAAGTACTGACGTTTAACAATGTGTACAGAAAACGCATGCAGTTGCCTTACATTCAGTCGATATAATGATTCTAAGGATATATATAATTTTGCACCAATGTATGTTTTTATTTTGATAGTTGACAAATATTATCTGCAAACGGTTGAGTCGTCGATCGGACCATTAAATATATTCATGTTTAAATACAGTAATGTTTGAAACCTGTTTGTACACACAAAAAAATATGTTTAAAAGTATGTTTAAAACTGGAGCACTCACGTTGTGCATGCTTATCCGTAAGATTCATTTCAAGAAACTTCACATTGACCTGTCTTTGTGCTATGCACGTAAATGCATTTTGAAATAGGTTAGACCCTAAATAAATATAATATAGTTGCTTTTGTGTTCACCAGTTACAACATCAAACATGTTTGGAATCTTTCTGCATTTCTTACTGTCATCTTCATTCAATCAATATAGGTTTACAAAAAATATCCCGCCACAGAGTACTTCAGAACCACCAAGTGCAGGGGAGAACGGTTGCTAGTTTAACAGACGCCGAAACGTCGTCAAAAGTGGACAGTGTATCTATCTTTACAGGTTGACTGAAATTTGTGCACATAACACGCCACTGTTTGTCGTCCCAGGACGAAGGCCTTCTACTTCAAGTGACAGACAGACGTAATGACGTCACAGGTTTCCACTCGTCTGCTGTCCGTCCAGTTGAAGACTTCACCACAAAAATGACTCAAATGTTTGCTCGGTTCTCTGGTTGAGGAGGATGGGAGGGAGGGAGGGAGGGAGGGTTGAACTGGTCATGGGAGCGGAAAAATAGAGAGACACTAAAGCGTTTAGCGTGTCCTAATTTTCATTGTATATATATTGATACATATAAGTTCATATGGAATCACTCAATGATTGAACGATTCCCGAAAGCCTGAATTAAAGAAACCTAATAATGAAAGAGTATATATGTACTATAACATTTATGCAGCGTATCACATCATGTTGCATTGCCCATGTCAGGATACAGCTGGTTTGTGAGGGTTGGGCGATACCAGGCGATCAGATCAGTAATGTGTGACACATTACCCAAATTACCCCCACCCTTCCCTCCTGCGTATATCTTATCATTCACACTTCAGGTTATGTTTTGTGATTCTTTGTACACGTGTATGTGCAGAAATGTTACAATGATACGTAAAACCTTGGAGGTGAACATCCACAAAACAAGTGATGTCGCACTGGCCTGTATGGATAGCTTAGTGGTTAAAGCGTTCGCTTTTCACGCCAAATGCCCGGTTTTCATTGTCAACATGGTAAAAGCCATTCCTGGCGTTCCCCACCGACATATTGCTGGAATAATGCTAACGTTCCTTCACAAAAATTCCCCCATTTTTCAAATCATTCCCCGCCTCACAACCACTTTGCAATGTCGTTTTCTGCGGCAGATATTTTACCAGTGGTCAGAAATATTTGATGAAACTAATTCTTCATTTGAGGGCAGAGCCAAAATAAGTGATAATACGCCACCTGTTTAGCCATTCACCTCCAATTTATGAATATTGTTCACTCTTTGTGAAGTTGACTGACGTGCATGGAAACCCTCAAGACATGTTGCTGAAAGTATTGCTTTATAGACATATTAAACCACGGAGAAAATACTTCTATACCTTGATACAAACACGGTGATGAGTGTAGTATACGTAAAAGTAAACCCGTGGACAGTACCACTTACTTTGGGGGATCAGACTTGAAGGCACGTCGGCAGCATGAGTTTCCGTGAACGGCTGGTGTTTAGATATTTGTAGGCCGCTTCAGTTAGTTAGCACTGCCTCTGTTAGCCTAGAGGAAGAAATGTAATATAAGACACAATGAACTAACTTCGAACCTGCCGAACACTCGCGTTATTTTCATCAGAAAATGTACACACTCAACGCTCTCTTGGTAGATATGTGTATGTAGTATTCCGTTTTTCAATCTCGCCATCACCACCCAACGTAACTAATTCGATGTTGTACAGCTATAACAGGTAACGATAGTGAGTCAATGTTAAGTTTTCACAGTCTTCACATGTGGCTTGCGTCAATAAAATCTGTCTGCGTTAATAAGCGTTATGTTTTAGCACTACGCCACGCCACGCCACGCCACGCCACGCCACGCCACGCCACGCCACGCCACGCCACGCCACGCCACGCCACGCCACGCCACGCCACGCGGTTAAGTCCAACACTGTACACATTTCGAGTGAGTGAGTGAATGAATGAGTGAGTGAGTGAGTGAGCGGGTAGGTAGGTTGGTTGGTTGGTGGGTAGGTTGGTTGGTTGGTGGGTAGGTTGGTTGGTTGGTTGGTGGGTAGGTTGGTTGGTTGGTTGGTTGGTTGGTTGGTTGGTTTTG